>NW_027138230.1:0-65725 GCF_035084215.1 Heptranchias perlo | reverse complement strand
TCCTGATTTCTTGATTGAATTGCCTTGATTTCTGGTGTAGTGTCCGACTGAGTTCCCCCTTCCGATCTCTCGAGTGAATCTCCCCTGGTTTTTTGATTGTGTTTCCCTTTTGTCTTGTTGACTACAGGATCAATGGATTCCTAAATGGCACCCTCTATATGTCGGTGAACCCCGAGTATTTCAACGCTTCAGACAGTAAGTGAGGTTGCCCTATGGTTTTGGCCTCCATTTTCAATATTTAAGACTATCAGGTAGCACTGTCCTTGGCGCAGTCAGTAACCAGGGCCAACCACAGATTCCAGCTGGAGTACAGAGGGCTGGAAGGCTATGCTCCATGGTATAAAGCCCTGGAGATACTGCCTTCAGTTCTGGGCACCTCAGGAAGGATATATCGGCCTTGGAGGGGGTGCAGAGCAGATTCACCAGAATGAGACCGGGGCTACAAGGGTTAAATTACGAGGCCAGGTCGCACAGACCGGGCTTGTATTCCCTCGAGTGCAGAGGGTGATCTAATCGAGGGGTTTAAGATGATTAAAGGATTCGATAGAGTCGATGGAGAGAAACTATTTCCTCTGGTGGGAGAGAGTCCAGAACAAGGGGGCAGAACCTTAAAATTAGAGCCGGGCCGTTCAGGGGTGATGTCAGGAAGCATTTCTTCACACAAAGGGGAGTGGAAATCTGGAACTCTCTCCCCCCAAAAAGCTGCTGAGGCCGGGGGTCGATTGAAAATGTCAAAACTGAGATTGATAGAATTTTTTTGGGTTTTAAGGATCAGGGAACCAAGGCGGGTAGATGGAGTTAAGATACAGATCAGCCGTGATCGAATTGAATGGCGGGACAGGCTCGAGGGGCTGAACGGCCTCCTCCTGTTCCTATAACTCCTGCAGTACTCCAAACAGTCGCCACTAACTGAAGTAGGAAAGGAGCCTGAAATGGCTGTGGGTCGGTGACCTGCGTCATCAAACACGTGGAATGTGAACCGGAGAGGGGGAGCGATGGGACGCTCCACTTGGAGGGAGATGGGGTGGGGTGGCAGGGTGGGAATGATCAGCCCTCACATGGAGTGATTGAGGCGAATAGCGTTTAAGGGGAAGCTCGATAAACACAGGAGGGAGAAGGGAATAGGAGGATATGCTGATAGGGTGGGAGGAGGCTCGTGTGGAGCATAAACACCAGCATCGACTAGTTGGGCCGAATGGCCTGTTTCTGTGCTGTAAATTCGATGTGATTCTATATATGTAATTTGTGGTCCGTTATTCTCCTGTGTTCACCCTTGCCCTCCCTGGTCCCTTGTCCCCAGTGTACGTTGCTGACGAGTGGGAGGTCCCCAGAGAGACCATCACCATCATTAAGGAGCTGGGTCAGGGGTCGTTCGGGATGGTCTACGAGGGAATGGCCAAGCTGGTGGTGAAAGACGAGCCTCAGACGCGCGTGGCCCTGAAGACGGTGAACGAGTCGGCCAGCAGACGCGAGCGCATCGAGTTTCTCAAGGAGGCGTCTGTGATGAAGGCATTCGACTGCTACCATGTGGTAACGGGACCTGCAGGGGGCTGGCAGACGGCATTCACGGGGCGGGGGGAGGGGGGCGGGCAGACGGCATTCACGGGGCGGGGGGAGGGGGGCGGGCAGACGGCATTCACGGGGCGGGGGGAGGGGGGCCTCCCGCTAAAAGAGTTCCAGGAGTTGAGGGATATCCAGTAGCTCAACGTGGGATTCCAGCAGACACCCAGTGCCGCTCCAGACAGACCGTCTGTCTGTCTGCAAGTGCAAGATGGGGTTAATGTGTGTCTGAGCGTTTGAGTGTGAGTGTGAGTGTGAGTGTGAGTGTGAGTGTGAGTGTGAGTGTGAGTGTGAGTGTGAGTAGACGCATATCAATCGCTAAATGTGCGCTGCAGTGTGTGTGAAAGTGTGTGTGTGTAGGAGTCACTGTATATGTGTGTCTGTTTGTGTGTCTGTGTATCCGTGTGTGTCTATGTGTGTACATATGTGTGCGCACATGTCTGTGAGTATCTGTGTGTATCTGTGTGTGTCTGTGTATTCTGTGTGTGTCTATATGTGTATATATGCATGTGTCTGCGTGTGTGTATCTGTGTGTATATGTGTCTGTGTGTGTATATGTGTCTGTGTGTATGTGTCTGTGTGTATATGTGTCTGTGTATATATGTCTGTGTGTGTATGTCTGTGTGTATATGTGTCTGTGTATATGTGTCTGTGTGTGTATATGTGTCTGTGTGTGTATATGTGTCTGTGTGTATATGTGTCTGTGTGTATATGTGTCTGTGTGTATATGTGTTTGTGTGTATATATGTCTGTGTGTATATGTGTCTGTGTGTATATGTGTCTGTGTGTATATGTGTCTGTGTGTATATGTGTCTGTGTGTATATGTGTCTGTGTGTGTATATGTCTGTCTGTGTATATGTGTCTGTGTATATGTGTCTGTGTGTATATGTGTCTGTGTGTATATGTGTCTGTGTGTATATGTGTCTGTGTATATGTGTCTGTGTATATGTGTCTGTGTGTGTATATGTGTCTGTGTGTGTATGTGTCTGTGAGTATATGTGTCTGTGTGTATATGTGTCTGTGTGTATATGTCTGTGAGTATATGTGTCTGTGTGTGTATGTGTCTGTGTGTATATGTGTCTGTGTGTATATGTGTCTGTGTGTATATGTGTCTGTGTGTATATGTGTCTGTGTATATATGTCTGTGTGTGTATGTCTGTGTGTATATATGTCTCTGTGTGTATGTGTCTGTGTGTGTATATGTGTCTGTGTGTATATGTGTGTCTGTGTATATGTGTCTGTGTGTGTATGTCTGTGTGTATATATGTCTCTGTGTATATGTGTCTGTGTGTATATATGTGTCTGTGTATATGTGTCTGTGTGTATATGTGTCTGTGTGTGTATATGTGTCTGTGTGTGTATATGTGTCTGTGTGTATATGTGTCTGTGTGTATATGTGTCTGTGTGTGTATATGTGTCTGTGTATATGTGTCTGTGTATATGTGTCTGTGTGTATATGTGTCTGTGTGTGTATATGTGTCTGTGTGTATATGTGTCTGTGTGTGTATATGTGTCTGTGTGTATATGTGTCTGTGTGTGTATGTGTCTCTGTGTGTATATATGTCTCTGTGTGTATGTGTCTGTGTGTGTATATGTCTCTGTGTGTATGTGTCTGTGTGTGTATATGTGTCTGTGTGTGTATATGTGTCTGTGTATATGTGTCTGTGTATATGTGTCTGTGTGTATATGTGTCTGTGTGTGTATATGTGTCTGTGTGTGTATATGTGTCTGTGTGTATATGTGTCTGTGTGTGTATATGTGTCTGTGTGTGTATGTGTCTCTGTGTGTATATATGTCTCTGTGTGTATATGTCTCTGTGTATATGTGTCTGTGTGTATATGTGTCTGTGTCCTCACAAACACCCACTTTACAGCAAGTATGATCGGGACAGGCCCCGGGCTCATTTTCCCTCCTCCCCATCCCAGAGGCACCGGGACCAATAATGACGCCATGTCCTGGCCTGTGTGCCTCAGCAGCGCACTGGGCAGTACGTATACCCACCCTACCATCAGGGAACATTCCTCCCCGCTTCTCGAATGAACTTTTCCAATGGATGGCATCACGGGCTGGACGGCCAATCAGAAGAAAGAAAGGTTCAACGTATGTCATCACCAACGGAACAGCTCATTGACAGGGTGGGTGGGGGGCGGGGTTGGGGTTTCAACCTGAGCAAGTTTGGAGCCTGTTACTGGTCTTCACGAGATGTCTGCTCTTTTTGCCCAGGTGCGGTTGCTCGGGGTTGTGTCCAAGGGGCAGCCCACCCTGGTCATCATGGAGCTAATGGCCCGAGGAGATCTCAAGAGCCACCTTCGCTCGTTGCGACTGGGCACTGAGGTAACGGCAGTTTCCAAACTCCCATCAAGGCAACGGACCGCGACTCTGGCCGTGGTATTGGGCGAAGGGGTCACAAGTTCAAATCCCACCGTGTCAATTGAATTCAACAAATCTGCTTCATTCAGAAAGATCTTGCATTTTCATCGCGCCTTTCACCACCTCGGGACGTCCCAAAGCCAATTAAGTACTTTTTTTTTGAAGTGTTGTAATGTAGGAAACGCGGCAGCCAATTTGCGCACAGCAAGATCCCACAAACAGCAACGTGATAATGACCCAGATCATCTGTTTTTTTTAGTGATGTTGGTCGAGGGATAAATATCGGCCCCAGGACACCGGGGAGAACTCCCCCCCTCGCTCTTCTTCGAAATAATGGCCGTGGGATCTTTTACATCCACCCGAGAGGGGCCAGACGGGGCCCTCGGTTTAACGTCTCATCCAAAGACGGCACCTCCGACAGTGCGGCCACTCCCTCAGTACCGGCACCGGGAGTGTGGGCCTGGATTATAGGGCTCAAGTCTCCGGAGTGGGGGCTCGAACCCTCGACCGCCTGACTCCGAGGCGAGAGGGAGAGAGAGCTACCTACTGAGCCATGGCTGATATGTTCAGGGTTGGCACCAGGATAAAGTGTGTTTAAGAACCCCAACTGGGTCATGGATGTCTGCCGTCCTTACCCGGTCTGGGCCTACACGTGACTCCAGTCCCCACACCCAACGTCTGGTTGACTCTTAATTGACCTCTGAAGTGGCCAAACAGGGCATTCAGTTGTAAAGCAATCACTTCTCAAAAAGAAGGTGTCTCCTCACCTTTGCAGGGTAGCTAGAGAGTCACTCCCTCCCCGAGAACACATTGTAAAAAGCCAGGAGGTACCGTTCCAACATCTACAGTCCTGAGTTAGGCCGCAGTTGGAGTGCTGTGTACAGTTGTGGGCACTCCATCGTAGGGAGGAGATCAAGCAATGGGAAATGAGCTGTATAGATTCACCGGGACGTTTCCAGGGATGAGAGGGTTACAGTTACGCAGAGAGACTTGAGAAGTTGGGATCTTTTATCACTTGAGCTGAGAAGGTTAAGGGCCGACCTGATAGAGGCCTTTGAGATTAGGAAGGGTCACAGTCGGGGGAGCACTGAGAGATTTCCATGTTTCTTATGCTATAGTCGATGTACCATATAAACTTTCTGTATATCATACTGTGGATATTCTATCTGGTGTGTACTGTACATGTACAGGAGCTGACACTGAGACACACACGGGCCGTACAGTCCCAGACAGGAGTGAATCGTTCCCTTTTACCCACTGTGTACTGTACAATGTACAGGAGCTGACACTGAGACACACACGGGGCCGTACAGTACCAGACAGGAGTGAATCATTCCCTTTTACCCACTGTGTACTGTACATGTACAGGAGCTGACACTGAGACACACACGGGGCCGTACAGTACCAGACAGGAGTGAATCGTTCCCTTTTACCCACTGTGTACTGTACAATGTACAGGAGCTGACACTGAGACACACACGGGGCCGTACAGTCCCAGACAGGAGTGAATTGTTCCCTTTTACCCACTGTGTACTGTACATGTACAGGAGCTGACACTGAGACACACACGGGCCGTACAGTCCCAGACAGGAGTGAATCGTTCCCCTTTTACCCTCTGTGTGAAGTCTGTGATCTTTCGCTGAGAGTTGCCAGTGTGGACTGATACTATTTCTCTGTCCTGAACAGAATAACCAGGGCCTGAATCCTCCCACCCTGAAGGACATGATGCAGATGGCGGGTGAGATTGCCGATGGAATGGCCTACCTCAATGCCAAGAAGTTTGTTCACCGAGACCTGGCGGCGCGGAACTGCATGGTGTCAGAGGATCTCACCGTCAAAATTGGAGGTGGGTTTTCACTCTGACTGGCGGCTGTTTGCAGGGATACCCAGTGATGTGAGAGAGTGTCACAGTTAGCAGGTCACACCCCTCCATGGTAACCATTACAGTCGGGGATTCTATCACCTCCTCTGACCACTCATGGGAACAGGAGGAGGCCATTCAGCCCCTCGAACCTGTTAAAATGGGAACAGGAAGAGGCCATTCAGCCCCTCGAGCCTGTTACAGTGGGAACAGGAGGAGGCCATTCAGCCCCTCGAACCTGTTAAAATGGGAACAGGAGGAGGCCATTCAGCCCCTCTAGCCTGTTACAATGAGAACAGGGGGAGGCCATTCAGCCCCTCTAGCCTGTTACAATGAGAACAGGGGGAGGCCATTCAGCCCCTCGAGCCTGTTGCAATGGGAACAGGAGGAGGCCATTCAGCCCCTCGAGCCTGTTGCAATGGGAACAGGAGGAGGCCATTCAGCCCCTCGAGCCTGTTACAATGGGAACAGGAGGAGGCCATTCAGCCCCTCGAGCCTGCTCTGCCATTCAATTAGATTATGGCTGATCTGTATCCTAACTCCATTGGTTCCCCAACCCTTAATACCCAACAAAAATCTATCAATCTCAGTTTTGAAATTTTCAATTGACCCCCGGCCTCAACAGCTTTTTGGGGGAGAGAGTTCCAGATTCCCACTCCCCTTTGTGTGAAGAAACGCTTCCTGACATCACCCCTGAACGGCCTGGCTCTAATTTTAAGGTTCTGCCCCCCTTGTTCTGGACTCGATGGTGACCAAGCCAACCATGGCAGCAGTGGGTGTAGATCTCCGCCCCTGCTATTGGTCGATTCCGGCCTTGCTCTGTCCTCGAGACTTGTCCCAAGTGGTTTTGGATTCAGACATTCCGAGTTCTGGACCAGGAAAGGAGAGAAGGAAAGGATACTCTCAGCTCAAAGTGCTTCACTGGACGAGAAAAGACTGAGGTCCATCTCGTTCGCCTTCTACCATCCTGGATGATACGACGATATTGGAGTTGTTGACTATAATCACAGCAATCAATCTCCATCAGTCAGTCTACAACAGACCCAGACATGAGGTGAGGAAAACCCCCAGTGGTGGAGAGCTTTGGGAACCAGAGGTCCAAAGTCACCTGTTCCTCCCCAGCATCGCGACACTTACAGCATATCTTACTTTGGAGCGTAGTGGCTGTTGTTGTGTGAAGGCTACAGTTGTCCTCAGCACCCCTGGTTTAGGGAGGGTGGGGGGTTCAGGGAGGGTTCCTGCTCCCGATCACCATCCAGTGAACCCTGCAGGGAAGGGCGGGTGTGCAGATGTTTGGTGAGGACCAGGATTGGGATCGGCCAACTCTCGCTGCCTGGCACCATACACGAAGGATGGTCACTCGGGTAAATGGGCCAACAGGGGCAATGGAACCCAGAACCCAGTGAGAGTCCACGCCTTCAGGACAGCCAGAGGAGAGGAAATTGGGGGAACAAGATTGGGAGTCACACGCCCTTGATTTTTCCGACCATCGAAAGTGCCAGATGGAAGATGGAGGGTTGAAACTGGGCAATATCCCAAATGTTCTGAAACTGTAAATGTCGCCTTTAATAACCCGTTAATCACTTATTCATTAGCATCGATCCACGGCCCACAGCCAAACACAGCCACTCTTCAGAGCAGACAGAAAAACACAGACTCCCATTTCTGTCGCGCCTTTCACCACCTCGGGACGTCCCACAACGCTTTACAGCCAATGAAGTACTTTGTGAAGTGTCGTCACTGTTATAGTGTAGGAAACGCAGCAGCCAATTTGCGCACAGCAAGATCCCACAAACAGCAATGTGATAATGGCCAGATAATCTGTTTTAGTGATGTTTGTTGAGGGATAAATATCGGCCCCAGGACACCGGGGAGAACTCCCCCTGCTCTTCTTCCAATAGTGTCCGTGGGATCTTTTACGTCCAACTGAAAGGGGCAGACGGGGCCTCGGTTTAAAGTCTCATTCGAAAGACGGCACCTCTGTCAGTGCAGCACTCCCTCAGTACTGACCCTCCGACAGTGCAGCACTCCCTCAGTACTGACCCTCCGACAGTGCAGCGCTCCCTCAGTACTGACCCTCCGACAGTGCAGCACTCCCTCAGTACTGACCCTCCGACAGTGCAGCGCTCCCTCAGTACTGACCCTCCGACAGTGCAGCGCTCCCTCAGTACTGACCCTCCGATAGTGCAGCACTCCCTCAGTACTGACCCTCCGATAGTACAGCACTCCCTCAGTACTGACCCTCCGACAGTGCAGCGCTCCCTCAGTACTGACCCTCCGACAGTGCAGCGCTCCCTCAGTACTGACCCTCCGACAGTGCAGCGCTCCCTCAGTACTGACCCTCCGACAGTGCAGCGCTCCCTCAGTACTGACCCTCCGACAGTGCAGCGCTCCCTCAGTACTGACCCTCCGACAGTGCAGCGCTCCCTCAGTACTGCACTGGGAGTGTCAGCCTGGATTATGAGCTCAAGTCTCTGGAGTGGGGACTCGAGCTCACAGCCTTCTGACTCAGAGGTGAGAGTTACCCACCAAGACACAGCCTGACACACTAACAGATTTACGACGTGCCTCTTTCACTCTCCGCAATCCCTTGCAGATTTTGGAATGACCAGAGATATTTACGAGACAGATTATTACAGGAAGGGAGGCAAAGGGCTGCTCCCAGTGCGTTGGATGTCTCCGGAGTCTCTCAAAGACGGGATCTTCAGCCCACACACCGATGTTTGGTAAGCCTGTCAGTGGAGTCTGTCAGATGGATAATGTTTGGTACAAAGGAGGAGCTGGAGGTTCCTCACTCTGTTATAGTTAAACGTTGGTGATTCAAAATATATATTTAAAATTTGAGGACCACATGAACTGGGAGGGACACTGACACTGTACCATTAGCAGAAACAGTTTACAATTAGTGCTGAACCCAATACACTCAGTGTGACCATATCACCAATTACTGATTGTCCTCAATTATATACAATCCCAATGGACCAAACCCCTTCCCATTCACTCCCATTGTATACAATCCCAATGGACCAAACCCCTTCCCATTCACTCCCATTGTATAGAATCCCAATAGACCAAACCCCTTCCCATTCACTCCCATTGTATAGAATCCCAATGGACCAAACCCCTTCCCATTCACTCCCATTGTATAGAATCCCAATGGACCAAACCCCTTCCCATTCACTCCCATTGTATAGAATCCCAATGGACCCAAACCCCTTCCCATTCACTCCCATTGTATACAATCCCAATGGACCAAACCCCTTCCCATTCACTCCCATTGTATAGAATCCCAATAGACCAAACCCCTTCCCATTCACTCCCATTGTATAGAATCCCAATGGACCAAACCCCTTCCCATTCACTCCCATTGTATAGAATCCCAATGGACCAAACCCCTTCCCATTCACTCCCATTGTATAGAATCCCAATGGACCCAAACCCCTTCCCATTCACTCCCATTGCACAGAATCCCAATGGACCAAACCCCTTCCCATTCACTCCCATTGTATAGAATCCCAATGGACCAAACCCCTTCCCATTCACTCCCATTGTATAGAATCCCAATGGACCCAAACCCCTTCCCATTCACTCCCATTGCACAGAATCCCAATGGACCAAACCCCTTCCCATTCACTCCCATTGTATAGAATCCCAATGGACCAAACCCCTTCCCATTCACTCCCATTGTATACAATCCCAATGGACCAAACCCCTTCCCATTCACTCCCATTGTATAGAATCCCAATGGACCAAACCCCTTCCCATTCACTCCCATTGTACACAATCCCAATGGACCAAACCCCCTCCCATTCACTCCCACTGTACACAATCCCAATGGACCAAACCCCTTCCCATTCACTCCCACTGTACACAATCCCAATGGACCAAACCCCTTCCCATTCACTCCCATTGTACACAATCCCAATGGACCAAACCCCTTCCCATTCACTCCCATTGTACACAATCCCAATGGACCAAACCCCCTCCCATTCACTCCCACTGTACACAATCCCAATGGACCAAACCCCTTCCCATTCACTCCCATTGTACGGAATCCCAATGGACCAAACCCCTTCCCATTCACTCCCATTGTACAGAATCCCAATGGACCAAACCCCTTCCCATTCACTCCCATTGTACAGAATCCCAATGGACCAAACCCCTTCCCATTCACTCCCATTGTACGGAATCCCAATGGACCAAACCCCTTCCCATTCACTCCCATTGTACAGAATCCCAATGGACCAAACCCCTTCCCATTCACTCCCATTGTACAGAATCCCAATGGACCAAACCCCTTCCCATTCACTCCCATTATACACAATCCCAATGGACCTCCAGGGTTCCTCTTCCATGGAATTAAATCCCAATTACCAAGTTGTAGAAATACAACAATCCCTTTTGATGGCAAGAAGTTGGTTGACATTGAAGCAACCAGATCATTCCGCTGTCCTAGGGGTGTGTAGGATTGGGTCTCTGACCTGCTGGTAGTGAGGGAGTGGGTGCGGGGGACGGTAATTCTGATTTGCTTCTGTTCAGGTCTTTTGGAGTGGTCCTGTGGGAAATTGCCACATTGGCCGAGCAGCCGTACCAGGGGATGTCGAACGAGCAAGTCCTGCACTTTGTGATGATCAATGGGATCTTGGACAAGCCTGAGAATTGCCCGGATAAACTGTAAGTTTCTTCTGCTTGTGCCTTTCCCGAGCTCGCGCTCATCTTTTTTTGGGAAGATTCAGCTTAGTCAACTCTGCTCCTCCTCCCTGTGGCACTGACTCCAACTCGAACTCAGTCTTTCCCAGGGCCTCTGGACTGTGCATCTCCTCCCCTCCCTCACACTTCCCTTCCTCTTACAGCCCACAGGCTTTTCATCACACAAGCTTAGCAACAAGTGATCATTACTCCACGATTTAGCCCATCTTCTCTCCGACTCTTTCCACTAATGCCGGTGACTGACGATGGGAGCCGGGGCCCTGAAACTTCCAGTCTACCCTCATCGGCTGCCCCGTCTCTCTCCCTTCCTTGGACGCTGCTAACTCATCCAGAGATAAGGTACCACGTGAGGAAGTGTCCTCTGCTCCCCTTACCGAGGTGTCGATCATGGTGTGAGCGTGAGTCCTGCTCGGCTATTCAACCATTGCGGGAATCACAGCTGAGCCTGCTCCCGTCTTCGTACGACCTCCAATCATACAATTGGAGCGGGAATCAATAGAAAGCAATCAGGAGACAGAGTGATGACTCCCTTCCCTCCCTGCTCACAGCCACCCCCCCAACAGTTTAGTTAATTATAGTAACACCATCCCAACTGATAACAGCTAACTCAGCAGACAGTGTTTGATGGGACAGTGTAGAGGGAGCTTTACTCTGTATCTAACCCGTGCTGTACCTGCCCTGGGAGTGTTTGATGGGACAGTGTAGAATCATAGAATCATAGAAGTTACAACATGGAAACAGGCCCTTCGGCCCAACATGTCCATGTCGCCTAGTTTATACCAATAAGCTAGTCCCAATTGCCTGCACTTGGCCCATATCCCTCTATACCCATCTTACCCATGTAACTGTCCAAATACTTTTTAAAAGACAAAATTGTACCCGCCTCTACTACTGCCTCTGGCAGCTCGTTCCAGACACTCACCACCCTTTGAGTGAAAAAATTGCCCCTCTGGACCCTTTTGTATCTCTCCCCTCTCACCTTAAATCTCTGCCCCCTCGTTATAGACTCCCCTACCTTTGGGAAAAGATTTTGACTATCGACCTTATCTATGCCCCTCATTATTTTATAGACTTCTATAAGATCACCCCTTAACCTCCTACTCTCCAGGGAAAAAAGTCCCAGTCTGTCTAACCTCTCCCTGTAAGTCAAACCATCAAGTCCCGGTAGCATCCTAGTAAATCTTTTCTGCACTCTTTCTAGTTTAATAATATCCTTTCTATAGTAGGGTGACCAGAACTGTACACAGTACTCCAAGTGTGGCCTCACCAATGCCCTGTACAACTTCAACAAGACATCCCAACTCCTGCATTCAATGTTCTGACCAGTGAAACCAAGCATGCCGAATGCCTTCTTCACCACCCTATCCACCTGTGACTCCACTTTCAAGGAGCTATGAATCTGTACTCCCAGATCTCTTTGTTCTATAACTCTCCCCAACGCCCTACCATTAACGGAGTAGGTCCTGGCCCGATTCGATCTACCAAAATGCATCACCTCACATTTATCTAAATTAAACTCCATCTGCCATTCATCGGCCCACTGGCCCAATTTATCAAGATCCCGTTGCAATCCTAGATAACCTTCTTCACTGTCCACAATGCCACCAATCTTGGTGTCATCTGCAAACTTACTAACCATGCCTCCTAAATTCTCATCCAAATCATTAATATAAACAACAAATAACAGCGGACCCAGCACCGATCCCTGAGGCACACCGCTGGACACAGGCCTCCAGTCTGAAAAACAACCCTCTACAACCACCCTCTGTCTTCTGTCGTCAAGCCAATTTTGTATCCAATTGGCTACCTCACCTTGGATCCCGTGAGATTTAACCTTATGTAACAACCTACCATGCGGTACCTTGTCAAAGGCTTTGCTGAAGTCCATGTAGACCACGTCTACTGCACAGCCCTCATCTATCTTCTTGGTTAGCCCTTCAAAAAACTCAATCAAATTCGTGAGACATGATTTTCCTCTCACAAAACCATGCTGACTGTTCCTAATTAGTCCCTGCCTCTCCAAATGCCTGCAGATCCTGTCTCTCAGAATACCCTCTAACAACTTACCCACTACAGATGTCAGGCTCACCGGTCTGTAGTTCCCAGGCTTTTACCTGCCGCCCTTCTTAAACAAAGGCACAACATTTGCTACCCTCCAATCTTCAGGCACCTCACCTGTAGCGGTGGATGATTCAAATATCTCTGCTAGGGGACCCGCAATTTCCTCCCTAACCTCCCATAACGTCCTGGGATACATTTCATCAGGTCCCGGAGATTTATCTACCTTGATGCGCGTTAAGACTTCCAGCACCTCCCTCTCTGTAATATGTACACTCGTCAAGACATCACTATTTATTTCCCCAAGTTCCCTAACATCCATGCCTTTCTCAACCGTAAATACCGATGTGAAATATTCATTCAGGATCTCACCCATCTCTTGTGGTTCCGCACATAGATGACCTTGTTGATCCTTAAGAGGCCCTACTCTCTCCCTAGTTACCCTTTTGCCCTTTATGTATTTGTAGAAGCTCTTTGGATTCACCTTTGCCTGATCTGCCAAAGCAATCTCATACCCCCTTTTTGCCCTCCTGATTTCTCTCTTAACTCTACTCCGGCAATCTCTATACTCTTCAAGGGATCCACTTGATCCCAGCTGCCTATGCATGTCATATGCCTCCTTCTTCTTTTTGACTAGTGCCTCAATCTCCCGAGTCATCCAAGGTTCCCTACTTCTACCAGCCTTGCCCTTCACTTTATAAGGAATGTGCTTACCCTGAACCCTGGTTAACACACTTTTGAAAGCCTCCCACTTACCAGACGTCCCTTTGCCTGCCAACAGACTCTCCCAATCAACTTCTGAAAGTTCCTGTCTAATACCATCAAAATTGGCCTTTCCCCAATTTAGAATTTTAACTTTTGGGCCAGACCTATCATTCTCCATAGCTATCTTAAAACTAATGGAATTATGATCACTGGTCCCAAAGTGATCCCTCACTAACACTTCTGTCACCTGCCCTTCCTTATTTCCCAAGAGGAGGTCAAGTTTTTCCCCCTCTCTAGTCGGGCCATCCACATACTGAATGAGAAATTCCTCCTGAATACACTCAACAAATTTCTCTCCATCCAAGTCCCTAATGCTATGGCTGTCCCAGTCAATGTTGGGAAAGTTAAAGTCCCCTACTATTACCACCCTATTTTTCTTGCAGCTGTCTGTAATCTCCTTACATATTTGCTCCTCAATTTCCCGTTGACTATTTGGGGGTCTGTAGTACAATCCTATCAAAGTGATCTCTCCCTTCTTATTTTTCAGTTCTACCCATATAGACTCAGTGGGCGAACCCTCGGATATATCCCCTCTCACTACTGCCGTGATGTTCTCCCTAATCAAGAACGCAACTCCCCCTCCTCTCTTACCTCCTGCTCTATCTTTCCTATAGCATCTGTACCCTGGAACATTGAGCTGCCAGTCCTGCCCCTCCCTTAGCCATGTTTCAGTAATAGCTATAACATCCCAGTCCCATGTACCCATCCATGCCCTGAGTTCATCTGCCTTGCCCATCAGACTTCTTGCATTGAAATAAATGCAGTTTAATCTAGACTTCCCTTGGTCTTTGCCCTGCTTTCTCAGACCATCTGTCCGGTCATGTTCTGTACACTCTCCCTTACTGCCTTTTGTTTCTGTCACCACTTTACTTCCCACCGACTTCCTGCATCGGTTCCCATCCCCCTGCCACATTAGTTTAAACCCTCCCCAACAGCACTGGCAAACACTCCCCCTAGGACATTGGTTCCAGTCCTGCCCAGATGCAGACCGTCCAATTTGTACTGGTCCCACCTCCCCCAGAACCGGTTCCAATGGCCCAGGAATTTGAATCCCTCCCTCTTGCACCATCTCTCAAGCCACGTATTCATCTTAGCTATCCTGTCATTCCTACTCTGACTAACCCGTGGCACTGGTAGCAATCCTGAGATTACTACCTTTGAGGTCCTACTCTTTAGTTTAACTCCTAACTCCCTAAATTCAGCTTGTAGGACCTCATCCTGTTTTTTACCTATATCGTTGGTGCCTATATGCACCATGACAACTGGCTGTTCACCCTCCTCCTCCAGAATGTCCTGCAGCCGCTCCGAGACATCCTTGACCCTTGCACCAGGGAGGCAACATACCATCCTGGAGTCTCGGTTGCGTCCGCAGAAACGCCTGTCTATTCCCCTTACAATCGAGTCCCCTATCACTATAGCTCTGCCACTCTTTTTCCTGCCCTCCTGTGCAGCAGAGCCAGCCACGGTGCCATGAACCTGGCCACTGCCACCTTCCCCTGGTGAGCCATCTCCCCCAACAGTATCCAAAACGGTATACCTGTTTTGGAGGGAGACGACCGCAGGGAGCTTTACTCTGTATCTAACCCTGCACCTGCCCTGGGAGTGTTTGATGGGACAGTGTAGAGGGAGCTTTACTCTGTATCTAACCCTGCACCTGCCCTGGGAGTGTTTGATGGGATAGTGTAGAGGGAGCTTTACTCTGTATCTAACCCTGTACCTGCCCTGAGAGTGTTTGATGGGACAGTGTAGAGGGAGCTTTACTCTGTATCTAACCCTGTACCTGCCCTGGGAGTGTTTGATGGGACAGTGTAGAGGGAGCTTTACTCTGTATCTAACCCATGCTGTACCTGCCCTGGGAGTGTTTGATGGGACAGTGTAGAGGGAGCTTTACTCTGTATCTAACCCTGTACCTGCCCTGGGAGTGTTTGATGGGACAGTGTAGAGGGAGCTTTACTCTGTATCTAACCCTGTACCTGCCCTGAGAGTGTTTGATGGGACAGTGTAGAGGGAGCTTTACTCTGTATCTAACCCTGTACCTGCCCTGGGAGTGTTTGATGGGACAGTGTAGAGGGAGCTTTACTCTGTATCTAACCCATGCTGTACCTGCCCTGGGAGTGTTTGATGGGATAGTGTAGAGGGAGCTTTACTCTGTATCTAACCCTGTACCTGCCCTGAGAGTGTTTGATGGGACAGTGTAGAGGGAGCTTTACTCTGTATCTAACCCTGTACCTGCCCTGGGAGTGTTTGATGGGACAGTGTAGAGGGAGCTTTACTCTGTATCTAACCCATGCTGTACCTGCCCTGGGAGTGTTTGATGGGACAGTGTAGAGGGAGCTTTACTCTGTAACTAACCCTGTACCTGCCCTGGGAGTGTTTGATGGGACAGTGTAGAGGAAGCTTTACTCTGTATCTAACCCGTGCTGTACCTGCCCTGGGAGTGATTGAGTGACTAACCCTGGGTTATTTTGCCTTTTAGTCACGAACTGATGCAGCTTTGCTGGCAGCAGAACCCAAAGTCCAGGCCGACCTTCATCCAGATCCTCGACCAAATAACAGACACCTTGTGTCCGAGCTTTCGGGATGTCTCCTTCTTCCACGCCCAGGAGAATCAGCTGCGGGAATCGGCGACCCCCAGGCCACCGACCCTGCCGCCCGACTCGGCCTCCCCTCCGGCCTCCGGCCGCCAGACCCGCCGCAACGCGACGAGGAACGAGCCGGAGCCGACGGACAGCCGTTGCCGGGGGGACGAGCTGGGCTACTGCCACCTGAACGGGAAGGCGGGAAGTGTCAGAACTCTGCCGCCATCACTGGCCACCGACGGTCTCTAAGGGCGTCCGGCTTCCCCCGTGGGGCTTTGACCCTTTAACTCGGTTTGGCTGGGGGAGGTGGGGGGGGGAGGGGGGGGGAGGTCCTGGGCCAGATTTCTCGGTTGTTTTTATGACGGTGGAGCGGAATTCTGTTTGGTGTTTCGGGGAAACCGGCAAGAGATGTAAGAAAGGAAATTCGGTCCACCCTCTGTGGCGTTTGACGGGTCGGTTTGTAAATCTCGAGGCCGTTCCCATCGTCCGAATAAACTGTTTCTTCTTGCTGACGGGGACTGCTGTTGTTATTTGCCCCCAGCCGGCCCAGATCTGTCCACCGAGGGCCGGGGGTCTCCGAAATGTTGCTAAATCCGTCCTCGTGTGTCGGGCGGGGGGAGTGTTAGAATAGAAATCTGCAGTGACGTTTAATGGGGCTGTGCCTGATCGGCAAGTCTCGTTTACTCACTGAGCCACCGGGAGTTATTTGCACAATCACCCGACGCCGCCTTTCAAGGTCGAAGAGCCCAAGTCTCTCCCAGGCTTCCCTCACTACTCGGGGCCCTCTGACGCCAGGGGTCGGCCTGGAGTCTCTTCTCTGCTCCTCCCTCGGGCCTGAGTCTCTCTCCTGTGTGCGATGGGAACTGAGGGTAACGCACAACCGGTGCCAGCTGTGGCTCAGTGGGTAACTCTCCGAGTCAGAGGGTCGAGGGTTCGAGCCCCCACTCCAGCGACTTGAGCCCCGTAATCCAGGCCGACACTCCCAGTGCCAGTACTGAGGGAGTGCTGCAGTGTCGGAGGTGCCGTCTTTCGGATGAGACGTTAAACCGAGGCCCCGTCTGCCCCTCTCGGGTCGATGTAAAAGATCCCACGGACACTATTACGAAGAAGAGCAGGTGGAGTTCTCCCCGGTGTCCTGGGGCCAATATTTATCTCTCAACCGTCATCAATAAAACAGATGATCTGGTCATTATCTCATTGCTGTTTGTGGGATCTTGCTGTGCGCAAATTGGCGGCTGCGTTTCCTACATTACAACAGTGACTGCACTTCATTGGGTGTAAAATGCTTTTGAGACGTTAAACCTTTGGGACGTCCTGCGGTCGTCAAATGCACGGAAGGAAGCCATTCGGCCCGTCGAGTCCATGCCGACTCTATGCAGGAGTAATCCAGCTAGTCCCACTCCCCCACCCTTTCCCCGTAGTCCTGCAAATTTTTTCCTTTTAAGTATTTATCCAGTTCCCTTTTGAAGGCCATGATTGAATCTGCCTCCACCCACCCTAACAGTGCATTCCAGATCCTAACCACTCGCTGTGTAAAAAAGTTTTTCCTCATGTCACCTTTGGTTCTTTTACCAATCACCTTAAATCTATGCCCTCTGTCTAGACCCTTCATGATTTTGAATACCTCTATCAAATCTCCTCTCAACCATCTCTGTTCCAAGGAGAACAACCCCAGCTTCTCCAGTCTATCCATGTAACTAAAGTCCCTCATCCCTGGAATCATTCTAGCAAATCTCTTCTGCACCCTCTCTAAGGCCTTCACATCTTTCCTAAAGTGCGGTGCCCAAAACTGGACACAATACTCCAGTTGTGGCTGAACCAGTGTTTTATAAAGGTTCACCATGACTTCCTTGCTTTTGTACTCTATGCCTCTATTTATAAAACCCACTTGGAGGAAGCACTGAGGGTAGCAAGGGCACAAAATGTACTCTGGGTGGGGGACTTCAATGTCCATCACCAAGAGTGGCTCGGTAGCACCACTACTGACCGAGCTGGCCAAGTCCTGAAGGACATAGCTGCCAGACTGGGCCTGCGGCAGGTGGTGAGCGAACCAACACGAGGGAAAAACTTACTTGACCTCGTCCTCACCAATCTACCTGTCGCAAATGCATCTGTCCATGACAGTATTGGTAGGAGTGACCACCGCACAGTCCTCGTAGAGACGAAGTCCCGTCTTCGCACCGAGGACACCATCCAACGTGTTGTGTGGCACTACCACCGTGCTAAATGGGATAGATTCAGAATGGATCTAGCAGCTCAAAACTGGGCATCCATGAGGCGCTGTGGGCCATCAGCAGCAGCAGAATTGTATTCCAGCACAATCTGAAACCTCATGGTCCGGCATATTCCTCACTCTACCATTACCAACAAGCCAGGGGATCAACCCTGGTTCAATGAGGAGTGTAGAAGAGCATGCCAGGAGCAGCACCAGGCGTACCTAAAAATGAGGTGCCAACCTGGTGAAGCTACAACTCAGGACTACATGCATGCTAAACAGCGGAAGCAACATGCTATAGACAGAGCTAAGCGATTCCACAACCAACAGATCAGATCAAAGCTCTGCAGTCCTGCCACATCCAGTCGTGAATGGTGGTGGACAATTAAACAACTAACGGGAGGAGGTGGTACTGCAAACATCCCCATCCTCAATGATGGCGGAGTCCAGCACGTGAGTGCAAAAGACAAGGCTGAAGCATTTGCAACCATCTTCAGCCAGAAGTGCCAAGTGGATGATCCATCTCGGCCTCCTCCCGATATCCCCACCATCACAGAAGCCAGTCTTCAGCCAATTCGATTCACTCCACGTGATATCAAGAAACGGCTGAGTGCACTGGATACAGCAAAGGCTATGGGCCCCGACAACATCCCGGCTGTAGTGCTGAAGACTTGTGCTCCAAAACTAGCTGCGCCTCTAGCCAAGCTGTTCCAGTACAGCTACAACACTGGCATCTACCCGACAATGTGGAAAATTGCCCAGGTATGTCCTGTCCACAAAAAGCAGGACAAATCCAATCCGGCCAATTACCGCCCCATCAGTCTACTCTCAATCATCAGCAAAGTTATGGAAGGTGTCGTCGACAGTGCTATCAAGCAGCACTTACTCACCAATAACCTGTTCACCGATGCTCAGTTTGGGTTCCGCCAGGACCACTCGGCTCCAGACCTCATTACAGCCTTGGTCCAAACATGGACAAAAGAGCTGAATTCCAGAGGTGAGGTGAGAGTGACTGCCCTTGACAACAAGGCAGCATTTGACCGAGTGTGGCACCAAGGAGCCCTAGTAAAATTGAAGTCAATGGGAATCAGGGGGAAAACTCTCCAGTGGCTGGAGTCATACCTAGCACAAAGGAAGATGGTAGTGGTTGTTGGAGGCCAATCATCTCAGCCCCACGGCATTGCTGCAGGAGTTCCTCAGGGCAGTGTCCTAGGCCCAACCATCTTCAGCTGCTTCATCAATGACCTTCCCTCCATCATAAGGTCAGAAATGGGGATGTTCGCTGATGACTGCACAGTGTTCAGTTCCATTCGCAACCCCTCAAATAATGAAGCAGTCCGAGCCCGCATGCAGCAAGACCTGGACACACATCCAGGCTTGGGCTCATAAGTGGCAAGTAACATTCGCACCAGATAAGTGCCAGGCAATGACCATCTCCAACAAGAGAGAGTCTAACCACCTCCCCCTGACATTCAACGGCATTACCATCGCCGAATCCCCCACCATCAACATCCTGGGGGTCACCATTGACCAGAAACTTAACTGGACCAGCCATATAAATACTGTGGCTACAAGAGCAGGTCAGAGGCTGGGTATTCTGCGGCGAGTGACTCACCTCCTGACTCCCCAAAGCCTTTCCACCATCTACAAGGCACAAGTCAGGAGTGTGATGGAATACTCTCCACTTGCTTGGATGAGTGCAGCTCCAACAACACTCAAGAAGCTCGACACCATCCAAGATAAAGCAGCCCGCTTGATTGGCACCCCATCCACCACCCTAAACATTCACTCCCTTCACCACCGGCGCACAGTGGCTGCAGTGTGTACCATCCATAGGATGCACTGCAGAAACTCGCCAAGGCTTCTTCGACAGCACCTCCCAAACCCGCGACCTTTACCACCTAGAAGGACAAGAGCAGCAGGCACATGGGAACACCACCTGCACGTTCCCCTCCAAGTCACACACCATCGTCGCTGGGTCAAAATCCTGGAACTCCCTTCCTAACAGCACTGTGGGAGAACCTTCACCACACGGACTGCAGCGGTTCAAGAAGGCGGCTCACCACCACCTTCTCAAGGGCAATTAGGGATGGGCAATAAATGCCAGCCTCACCAGCGACGCCCACATCCCATGAACGAATAAATTAAAAAAAAGGATCCCATATACTTTTTTTAACCACTTTCTCAACCTGTCCTGCCACCTTCAATGATTTGTGTACATATACCCCCAGATCTCTCTGTTCTGTACCCCTTTTAGAATTGTGCCCTTTAGTTTATATTGCCTCTCCTCATTCTTCCTACCAAAATGTATCACCTCGAATTTTTCTGTGTTAAATTTCACCTGCCACGTGTCCGCCCATGCCACCAGCCTGTCTATATCCTCTTGAAGTCTATCACAATCCTCCTCACTGTTTACTACATTTCCAAGTTTTGTGTCATCTGCAAATTTGGAAATTGTGCCCTGTGCACCCAGGTCCAAGTCATTAATATATATCAAGAAAAGCAGTGGTCCCAGCACCGACCCCTGGGGAACACCACTGTACACCTCCCTCCAGTCTGAAAAACACCACTATTCTCTGTTTCCTGTCCCTGAGCCAATTCCGTATCTGTGCTGCTATTGCCCCCTTTATTCCATGGGCTTCAATCTTGATGACAAGACTATTATCCGGCACTTTATCAAATACCTTTTGAAAGTCCATATACACCACATCAACCGCATTGCCCTCATCAACCCTCTCTGTTACTTCATCAAAAAAATTCTATCAAGTTAGTTAAACACAATTTGCCTTTAACAAATCCGTGTTGGCTTTCCCTAATCAATCCACACTTGTCCAAGTGACTGTTAATTCTGTCCCAGATGATCATTTCTAAAAGTTTCCCCACCACCGAGGTTAAACTGACTGGCCTGTAGTTGCTGGGTTTATCCTTACATCCTTTTTTGAACAAGGGTGTAACATTTGCAATTCTCCAGTCCTCTGGCCCCACCCCTGTATCTAAGGATGATTGGAAGATTATGGCCAGTACCTCTGAAATTTCCACCCTTACCTCCCTCAGAAACCTAGGGTGCATCCCATCCGGACCAGGTGACTTATCTACTTTAAGTACAGCTAGCCTTTCAAGTACCTCTTTATCAATTTTTATCCCATCCAGTATCTCAACGACATCTTTCTTTACTGAGACTCTGGCAGCATCTTCTTCCTTGGTAAAGATAGATGCAAAGTACTCATTTAGTATCTCGGCCATGCCCTCTGCCTCCATGAGTAGATCTCTTTTTTGGTCCCTATTCGGCCCCACCCCTCCTTACTACCTGTTTACTGTTTATATGCCTACAGAAGACTTTTAGATTCCCTTTTATGTTGGCCACCAGTCTATTCTCATACTCTCTCTTTGCCCCTCTTATTTCCTTTTTCATTTCCCCTCTGTACTTCTTATATTCAGCCTGGTTCTCACTTGTGTTATTAACCTGACATCTGTCATATGCCCCTTTTTTCTGCTTCATCTTACTCTCTATCTCTTTTGTCATCCAGGGAGCTCTGGCTTTAATTGCCCTCCTTTCCCCCTCGTGGGAATGTACCCAGACTGTACCCGAACCGTCTCCTCTTTAAAAGCCGCCCACTGTTCAATTACAGTTTTGCCTGCCAATCTTTGATTCCAATTTACCCGGGCCAGATCTGTTCTCATCCCACTGAAATTGGCCCTCCTCCAATTGAGTATTTTTACTTTAGATTGCTCCTCGTCCTTTTCCATAGCTATTCTAAACCTTATGATACTATGATCGCTGCTCCACTTGGCCCGCCTCATTCCCCAGAACCAAATCCAGCAATGCCTCCTTCCTCACAGGGCTGGAAACGTACTGGTCAAGAAAGTTCTCCTGAACACACCTCAAAAATTCCTCCCCCTCTTTGCCCCTTACAGTATTACTATCCCAGTCTGTATTCGGATAGTTCCCCGTGAACACTACTCTATGGATCGTGCACCTCTCTGTAATTTCCCTGCAAATTTGCTCCTCTATATCCTTCCCACTAGTTGGTGACCTGTAGAATACACCCAGTAGTGTAATGGCACCTCTATTGTTTCTTAACTCAAACCAAATAGATTCTGCCCTTGACCCCTCCAGGACATCCTCTCTCTTCAGCACTGCAATATTCTCCTTAAGCAATACTGCCAACACCCCCCTCCTCCTTTCTTTCCTTCCCTGTCTTTCCTGAACACCTTGTATCCAGGAATATTTAGTCTCCAATCCTGCCCTTTTTTTTGAGCCCGGTCTCCGTTATCGCCACGACATCGTATTCCCAGGTGGCTATTTGCGCCTGCAGCTCACCGACCTTGTTTACCACACTTTGTGTGTTTACACACATGCACTGCAAACCAGTCTTAGACTTTCTTGTACTCTCTCTTAGTCTGGTCCCACCTAATACTGTACTATTTCTTACTCTAGTCCTATCCATTGTGCGACTCGTTTCTCCTTTCCAATGCTACATCCTGGTGCCCATCCCCCTGCCAAATTAGTTTAAACCCCCCCTCCTCCTCCCCCCCGGCAACCCGTCCGGCCTGTACAGGTCCCGCCTCCCCTAGAACTGGTCCCAATGCCCCTCTGAAGCCCTCCCTCCTGCACCATCTCTCCAGCCACGCATTCATCTGCTCCATCCTCCTATTTCTGTACTCACTAGCGCGTGGCACCGGGAGTAATCCGGGGATTACTACCTTTGAGGTCCCGCTTGTTAATCTCTTTCCTAACTCCTTAAAATCTGCCTGCAGGACCTCATCTCTCTCTCTCTCTATCTATGTCGTCGGTACCAATATGGACCCTGACCCCCGTTTTTTCACGGTCTGAGCAGGAAGCTGTGCAATTGCAGTCTGACTTTCTGCGGCTGATGTAGAAGTGCTCCGTGCTGACATAAACGGACAGAGACAGTTTCTTTCCCCAGCACTGACACCTTGATCAGTACAAATATCAGTGCAGTGTCGCTCCCAAAAATACATAGCTCTCGAGCGGACAATGTGGCTCACGTCCACTAGATGGCGGTGCCCACCAAGGCTACAGTGCACGGACAACTCGTGTCTGCACAGTGGACCCGGGCATGAGAGAATATCTCACGGTATTTAACAACAAGGAGGAAGAGGACACTGGGCACAGAAGGGAGAAACGACGTGGGGGTGACCGGGAGACTTGCTTTTGGAACACGGAGAAGTGGTGAGGGAGGGAGTTACAAAGAGCAGGATTTTCTGCTCTCCTGGCCGGCCCCCCACCCTCCGTAAACTTGAGCTCATACAAAACTTTGCTGCCCCCTATCCTGAGTCGCACCGCGTCCCGTTCACCCATCGCCCCCTGCGCTCGCTGACCTACACTGGCTCCCGGTCCGGCAAAGCCTCGATTTTAAAATTCTCATCCTCGTGTTCAAATCCCTCCATGGCCCTCGCCCCCCCTCCCTATCACTGTAACCTCCTCCAACCCTCCGAGATCTCCGCGCTCCTCCAATTCTGGCCTCTTGCGCATCCCCCGATTTCAATCGCTCCACCACTGGCGGCCGTGCCTTCAGCTGCACGGGCCCTAAACCTCCCTAAACCTCTCCGCCTCTCTCTCCTTAAAACCGACCTCTTTGACCGAGCTTTTGGTCATCAGGTGCCCCGGTGGAGGGGAGGCTGAAGGAACCTGAAGCCAAGACCGACACCAGATCCCCCAGGCAAAGCAGGGTCAAAGGGGGTTTGAGGGGCAGCTCGTGAATTTTGGCAGGCAAGTGGATTTCTCATTTTTAACCCCCTCCACTCCCAGGGCAGACTGGGCACACACCCTGGGACCCCTTCCTGCTCCGTGTGCGGCTCAGTGCCACACCCACTGAGGCCCAGATGTGAACTTTGCCTCCACCATCAAAGATTTCTCAGTGGGGCCAGTGATGGGGCCTCAGGCAGCGTGGGTCACACTGAGTGACGTGCGAGGAAGAACTAGCATCTGTGCTGAGATTCAGAGCTCCCAGGATCCACGTTAACAGGCCTCAAAAAAAAAAGCTCCAGGGCCTCTCAACGGGGGTCGGGGGAGGGTCCCTCAGCCCTCTGAGAGAGTCGCACAAAAGTGCGGATGTGATCTACTGGTAAGTGGTGACCACCGAGGAACATCCTCTGGCCCCAGGGAACGATTTATTTAATTATTGAACATCAGGAATAGTGTAAAGAAACCCGATTCCACGGACAGGGGTTCTGTAGGGGGTCCAGCTCTTCAAATATCATGCAAAAAAAAAGAGATTTTAGGGGCCAACTTTAACCTAAGACGCCCGTCGGGAAACTGTCGGGATTGGGAGCAAATCTGCTTTCGCACCTCATTGAAGTCAGTGGAGAGTAGTATTGGACGGGGATGTAACACCACCATTAACACCCCATCCCGTGGGCTTTCCGCCCAGTGACCCTCCTAAATCCCTTCGTTGGTGGTGCCTGGCTCGAGTGTGGATTCTTCAGGTGTGAGCTCAGTCGCGAGTAGCCGGTGGGCTATTCGACTCTGGGGGCATCGCAGCCCAGCTCAATCCTGTCCTTCAGTGTCTGCACCCGTGGGACCCGTATCCCAGTGAGAGTCAGTGCCTGTGGAACCCGTACCCCAGTGAGAGTCAGTGTCTGTGGAACCCGTACCCCAGTGAGAGTCAGTGTCTGTGGAACCCGTACCCCAGTGAGAGTCAGTGTCTGTGGAACCCGTACCTCAGTGAGAGTCAGTGTCTGTGGGACCCGTACCCCAGTGAGAGTCAGTGTCTGTGGGACCCGTACCCCAGTGAAAGTCAGTGTCTGTGGGACCCGTACCCCAGTGAGAGTCAGTGTCTGTGGGACCCGTACCCCAGTGAAAGTCAGTGTCTGTGGGACCCGTACTCCAGTGAGAGTCAGTGTCTGTGGGACCCGTACCCCAGTGAGAGTCAGTGTCTGTGGGACCCGTACCCCAGTGAAAGTCAGTGTCTGTGGGACCCGTACCCCAGTGAAAGTCAGTGTCTGTGGGACCCGTACCATCTCAGGAGAGATGGGACGAGCAAGTTAACAAAAGCAAGAGCTCCTCGGCAAAGTAAAATATAAAGAGACTGCTTCTGTGCCCAAGCGGTGGACACGATGTAATCTGAGTTAGTGTTCAGATAGTGAATCACAGCTCGAGCGAGGGGATGGGCACGACACATCATATTTCATTATTTCTCCTGAGCTAAGGAATAATTCTCTCACTCCAGAGTGAGTATAATTCATTGACTCTTTCAATTTTCGCACTTGACATCCTGTTCCCTACGTAAGAGAATGATAATCCTGCTGTGCTGTTGTCTAACATTGTATTAGCCCCACCACAGGGTTATTCCTAATGATGCATTAGCAGCTGTAATGGTCGGAGGTGGTGCGGGGCGAGCGCTGTTTGTTTTTATTAAAGATGTGTATCAGTGAATGCTTCCTTGCTCTCTCTTGCACACTAATGGTCCAATTATGGCATGGGGCCCCGTCAAGATTTTGTGCACTCTGCATTTCAGCCTGACCCCAATCCGATTTCTGCAGAATTGCTGATGTCGGCTGGTTTCGTGAAACCAGTTCCCAATTAAAGTCTGGAGAACTGCCGGGAAGGGTCCGAAGCCCAGAGAGCCGGACAGAGCGGAAAGGCTCAGCAGGGGAGGGCAGGGTGGAATTGTGGGGCGGTGAGGCCAGACTTCGGTTTCAAAGAGCAGACGGGAAGACCGAGGAACGTGAGGTACTGGGAAAGGTTGAGTTAAGTTGGAGACAGGGCGATGAGTTTTGATTTCAGTGCAGTGGTAAAAGTGGAAGGATCAGAAACAAGCTTTTTCTCGTATCGTGTTCAGGAGTGCGAGGGTTGCTAACAGAGCCAAATCCTTCAGCCCTAAAGGGCACAGCAGCTCAAAGTTTAGAATTCACTCTCGTCTGGGACTGTACGGCCCGTGTGTGTCTCAGTGTCAGCTCCTGTACATGTACAGGACACAGTGGGTAAAAGGCAGCGATTCACTCCTGTCTGGGACTGTACGGCCCGTGTGTGTCTCAGTGTCAGCTCCTGTACATGTACAGTACACAGTGGGTAAAAGGGAACGATTCACTCCTGTCTGGGACTGTACGGCCCGTGTGTGTCTCAGTGTCAGCTCCTGTACATGTACAGTACACAGTGGGTAAAAGGGAACGATTCACTCCTGTCTGGGACTGTACGGCCCGTGTGTGTCTCAGTGTCAGCTCCTGTACATGTACAGTACACAGTGGGTAAAAGGGAACGATTCACTCCTGTCTGGGACTGTACGGCCCGTGTGTGTCTCAGTGTCAGCTTCTGTACATTGTACAGTACACAGTGGGTAAAAGGGAACGATTCACTCCTGTCTGGGACTGTACGGCCCGTGTGTGTCTCAGTGAATAGCGGAGGTTGTTGAGTGATCAGTGATCTTGTTTGACAAGTTCTCATCATTTCGTTAATGTAAACAGAGACAGAGCGAGATTGAAGATCTGGGAGAGAGGAGGATTAAATATTTAACGAAAAGGGTCCCTGCAGAAAACTAAAGTAAAGAACAAGTGCACACACTCAGACTGCACGGACCGTCTTTCATA
Organism: Heptranchias perlo; assembly: GCF_035084215.1. NCBI lineage: Eukaryota > Metazoa > Chordata > Chondrichthyes > Hexanchiformes > Hexanchidae > Heptranchias > Heptranchias perlo. Next base: position 39,056 of record NW_027138230.1, on the reverse strand, counting down.
TCTTAGTATCCCCGGCAAACATGATAAAGGTCAGGGGTCATTTTAATTGGCAAGGGGGTATTTATAAACTGACTGATGTTCCTACTCTGATACACATTTAAAAACAGTGTAAAAAATGAGCACAAGTCCTCACAGCCTCTCTCTATTGTATCGATCTTACTAGAGGCTGTGAAATCTTTCCTTCTCCTCCTGAGCTCCAACTGCCCCATCTCTACCTCTGCCCTCCCCATACAGGAGGTCTCTCTCTCTCCCCACTCAATCACCTTCAGGTCTCTCCCCTCTCTCCCCCACTCGGGCTCTCTGCTCCTCCATGCTCCCGACACTGCTCCCTGTCTCCCCCCTCTCTCCACTCGGGCTCTCTCTGTCTCTCCCCTCTCCCCACACTCGGTCTCTCTCTGTCTCGCCCCTCTCCCCACACTCAGTCTCTCCCTGTCTCTCTCTCTCTCCCCACACTCGGTCTCTCTAGGTCTCCCCTCTCCTCCACTCTCTCTCTCTCCTCTCTCTCCACACTCGGTCTCTCTCTCTCTCTCTCCCCACACTCGGTCTCTCTAGGTCTCCCCTCTCCTCCACTCTCTCTCTCTCCTCTCTCTCCACACTCAGTCTCTCCCTGTCTCTCTCTCTCTCCCCACACTCGGTCTCTCTAGGTCTCCCCTCTCCTCCACTCTCTCTCTCTCCTCTCTCTCCACACTCGGTCTCTCTCTCTCTCTCTCCCCACACTCGGTCTCTCTAGGTCTCCCCTCTCCTCCACTCTCTCTCTCTCCCCTCTCTCCACACTCAGTCTCTCCCTGTCTCTCTCCTCTCTCCACACTCGGCCTCTCTAGGTCTCCCCTCTCTCCCCTCTCTCCACACTCAGTCTCTCCCTGTCTCTCCCCTCTCCCCACACTCGGTCTCTCTAGGTCTCCCCTCTCTCCACACTCGGTCTCTCTCTGTCTCTCCCCTCTCCCCACACTCAGTCTCTCCCTGTCTCTCTCTCTCTCCACACTCGGTCTCTCTAGGTCTCCCCTCTCCTCCACTCTCTCTCTCTCCTCTCTCTCCACACTCGGTCTCTCTCTCTCCACAGTCGGTCTCTCCCTGTCTCTCTCCTCTCTCCACACTCGGCCTCTCTAGGTCTCCCCTCTCTCCCCTCTCTCCACACTCAGTCTCTCCCTGTCTCTCTCCTCTCTCCACACTCGGTCTCTCTAGGTCTCCCCTCTCCTCCACTCTCTCTCTCTCCCCTCTCCCCACACTCAGTCTCTCCCTGTCTCTCTCTCTCTCCCCACACTCGGTCTCTCTAGGTCTCCCCTCTCCTCCACTCTCTCTCTCTCCCCTCTCTCCACACTCGGTCTCTCTCTGACTCTCCCCTCTCCCCACACTCGGTCTCTCTAGGTCTCCCCTCTCCTCCACTCTCTCTCCACAGTCGGTCTCTCTCTGTCTCTCTCTCCTCTCCCCCACTCGGTCTCTCCCTGACTCTCCCCTCTCCCCACACTCAGTCTCTCTCTCTCTCTCCCCTCTCCCCCACATGGTCTCTCTCTCTCACGCCCCCCTCTCCCCCACTCGGTCTCTCCCTGACTCTCCCCTCTCCCCCACACGGTCTCTCTCACGCCCCCTCTCCCCTACACTCAGTCTCTCCCTGACTCCCCCCTCTCCCCCACTCGGTCTCTCCCTGACTCTCCCCTCTCCCCCACATGGTCTCTCTCTCTCACGCCCCCCTCTCCTCTACACTCGGTCTCTCCCTGACTCTCCCCTCTCTCCACACTCAGTCTCTCTCTGTCTCTCTCTCCTCTCCCCTACTCGGTCTCTCCCTGACTCTCCCCTCTCCCCCACTCGGTCTCTCCCTGACTCCCCCCTCTCCCCCACTCGGTCTCTCCCTGACTCTCCCCTCTCTCCACACTCAGTCTCTCTCTGTCTCTCTCTCCTCTCCCCCACTTGGTCTCTCCCTGACTCTCCCCTCTCCCCCACACGGTCTCTCCCTGACTCTCCCCTCTCCCCCACTCGGTCTCTCCCTGACTCTCCCCTCTCTCCACACTCAGTCTCTCTCTGTCTCTCTCTCCTCTCCCCCACTCGGTCTCTCCCTGACTCTCCCCTCTCTCCACACTCAGTCTCTCTCTGTCTCTCTCTCCTCTCCCCTACTCGGTCTCTCCCTGACTCTCCCCTCTCCCCCACTCGGTCTCTCCCTGACTCTCCCCTCTCTCCACACTCAGTCTCTCTCTGTCTCTCTCTCCTCTCCCCTACTCGGTCTCTCCCTGACTCTCCCCTCTCCCCCACACGGTCTCTCCCTGACTCTCCCCTCTCCCCCACATGGTCTCTCTCTCTCACGCCCCCCTCTCCTCCACACTCAGTCTCTCTCTGTCTCTCTCTCCTCTCCCCCACTCGGTCTCTCCCTGACTCTCCCCTCTCTCCACACTCAGTCTCTCTCTGTCTCTCTCTCCTCTCCCCCACTCGGTCTCTCCCTGACTCTCCCCTCTCTCCACACTCAGTCTCTCTCTGTCTCTCTCTCCTCTCCCCTACTCGGTCTCTCCCTGACTCTCCCCTCTCCCCCACTCGGTCTCTCCCTGACTCTCCCCTCTCTCCACACTCAGTCTCTCTCTGTCTCTCTCTCCTCTCCCCTACTCGGTCTCTCCCTGACTCCCCCCTCTCCCCCACTCGGTCTCTCCCTGACTCTCCCCTCTCCCCCACATGGTCTCTCTCTCTCACGCCCCCCTCTCCTCTACACTCGGTCTCTCCCTGACTCTCCCCTCTCTCCACACTCAGTCTCTCTCTGTCTCTCTCTCCTCTCCCCTACTCGGTCTCTCCCTGACTCTCCCCTCTCCCCCACTCGGTCTCTCCCTGACTCTCCCCTCTCTCCACACTCAGTCTCTCTCTGTCTCTCTCTCCTCTCCCCTACTCGGTCTCTCCCTGACTCTCCCCTCTCCCCCACTCGGTCTCTCCCTGACTCCCCCCTCTCCCCCACTCGGTCTCTCCCTGACTCTCCCCTCTCTCCACACTCAGTCTCTCTCTGTCTCTCCCCCCTCTCCCCTACTCGGTCTCTCTCTCTCTCTCGCCCCCCCCCTCTCCCACATAGCGCCTCTGTGTTGAATTAGACTGCATCAACTCACATTCAGAAAGAGCTCGATTAACTACAGCAGGACAAGGTGCAAAGAATCCTTTAGCTGGGGGGGGTGGGAGGTGGAAAGGATTCCTCAAGGGCAGAGGAGAGCCTGCCCTCGTGCCACACCTCATGCTCTCACACCCAAGGCAGCCTGGACCTTGGGGGAACCCCCTGGTGATGCTCAGGCCGCGAGCACAGTCTCCTAGTGACTCTCCAACCCACCCCCCGACCTCCCCCCGTGGATTAAAACTGATTAAAGTGAGAGGTTTGGCTCCTGAGGGAATCGACCGGCTCGAAGATCGACAGACAACACTCCTCTTCAGACAGCACAGAAGGAGGCCATTCAGCCCATTGTGCCTGTGCCGGCTCTTTGAAAGAGCTATCCAATCAGTCCCACTCCCCTTGCTCTTCCCCCATAGCCCTGCAAATTTTTTCCTTTTCCAATTCCCTTTTGAAAGTTATTATTGAATCTGCTCCCACCGCCCTTTCAGGCAGCGCATTCCAGATCAGAACAACTCGCTGCGTAAAAAAAATTCTCCTCAGCTCCCGTCTGGTTCTTTTGCCAATTACCTTAAATCTGTGTTGTCTGGTTAACAACCCTCCCACCACTGGAAACAGTTTCTCTCTATTTACTCTCTCAAAGCTTCATAGTTTTGAACACCTCTATTAAATCTCCCCTTAACCTTCTCTGCTCGAAGGAGAACAATCCCAGCTTCTCCAGTCTCTCCACATAACTGAAGTCCCTCATCCCTGGTACCGTTCTGGTAAATCTCCTCTGCACCCTCTCCAAGGCCTTGTCGTCCTTCCTAAAGTGCGGTGCCCAGAATTGGACACAATACTCCAGCTGAGGCCTCACCAGTGATTTATAAAGGTTTACTATAACTCCCTTGCTTTTGTACTCTGTGCCTCTATTTATAAAGCCAAGGATCCTGTATGCTTTTTAACAGCCTTCTCAACTTGTCCTGCCACCTTCAAAGATCTGTCTACGTACACCCCCAGGTCTCTCTGTTCCTGCGTCCCCAGCAACTTCCTTGCTTTTGTGCTCAAAGCCCAGGATCCCACATGATTTCTTTAACAGCCGTATCGACCTGCCCTGCTAAGTTCTCTTCGTTCCGATCTAACCGAGCAGTCAGTGCTTTATACAGACACGTTAATGTTGCACAGACTGGTTAGACCCACGCAGAGTGGTAACTGCACCGTCCCTGGCTGAGGCAGAGATCCTGCGGCCACCTCTTGACCCGGGAAAGCTTCATGTGTCACAACGGCACAAGAGAGTCCGATTGAAAGCGAATTCCTGCCTGTCTCACAGTGGGAGAGGCCTGAAATGTATGTTAATTACTGGGTCTGAGAGTCCATTACAGCCTCCCAGAGGGACCCCAGCACTCCACTTATCCGTGGAATTAATGGGAGTTACATCGATCGAGGGGAGAAGTGAGAGGTTTAAGGCAAACCCAGTTCACTGTTTCATTATTTGTTTCCCTCGTCCAGTTCCCTCCCCACAAAATGCACCGACTCTCACTGGGGTCACGGCTTCCACAGGCGACAGCTGTCCTGCAGTGCCTTACCCTTCCTCTATCAGTGAGCTTAGACCCAAACTCCCAGTGATTCTAGACACAAACACCCAGTGAGTCTAGACCCAAACTCACAGTGAATCTAGACCCAACACCCAGTGAATCTAGATCCAAACACCCAGTGAATCTAGACCCAAACATCCAGTGAGTCCAGGCCAAAACACCCAGTGAGTCTAGACCCAAACTCCCAGTGAGTCTAGACCCAACACCCAGTGAATCTAGATCCAAACACCCAGTGAATCTAGACCCAAACATCCAGTGAGTCCAGGCCAAAACACCCAGTGAATCTAGACCCAAACTCCCAGTGAGTCTAGACCCAAACACCCAGTGAATCTAGACCCAAACTCCCAGTGAGTCTAGACCCAACACCCAGTGAATCTAGACCCAAACATCCAGTGAGTCCAGGCCAAAACACCAAGTGAGTCTAGACCCAAACACCCAGTGAGTCTAGACCCAAACACCCAGTGAGTCCAGACCCAAACTCCCAGTGAGTCTAGACCCAAACTCCCAGTGAGTCTAGACCCAAACACCCAGTGAATCTAGACCCAAACTCCCAGTGAGTCTAGACCCAAACACCCAGTGAGTCTAGACCCAAACTCCCAGTGATTCTAGACCCAAACACCCAGTGAGCTTAGACCCAAACTCCCAGTGAGTCTAGACCCAAACTCCCAGTGAATCTAGACCCAACACCCAATGAATCTAGATCCAAACACCCAGTGAATCGAGACCCAAACATCCAGTGAGTCCAGACCCAAACACCCAGTGAGTCTAGACCCAAACACCCAGTGAGACTAGACCCAAACACCCAGTGAATCTAGACCCAAACACCCAGTGAATCTAGACCCAAATACCCAGTGAATCTAGACCCAAACACCCAGTGAATCTAGACCCAAACACCCAGTGAGTCTAGACCCAAACTCCCAGTGAATCTAGACCCAAACACCCAGTGAATCTAGACCCAAACACCCAGTGAGTCTAGCCCCAAACACCCAGTGAGTCGAGACCCAACACCCAGTGAGTCTAGCCCCAAACACCCAGTGAATCTAGACCCAAACACCCAGTGAATTTAGACCCAACACCCAGTGAATCTAGACCCAAACATCCAGTGAATCTAGACCCAAACACCCAGTGAGACTAGACCCAAACACCCAGTGAATCTAGACCCAAACACCCAGTGAATCTAGACCCAAACACCCAGTGAGTCTAGACCCAAACACCCAGTGAATCTAGACCCAAACATCCAGTGTGTCCAGACCCAAACACCCAGTGAATCTGGACCCAAACACCCAGTGAATCTAGACCCAAACACCCAGTGAGTCTAGACCCAAACACCCAGTGAATCTAGACCCAAACACCCAGTGAGTCTAGACCCTAACACCCAGTGAATCTAGACCCAAACTCCCAGTGAGTCTAGACGCATACACCCAGTGAGTCTAGATCCAAACACCAAGTGAGTCTAGACCCAAACTCCCAGTAAATCTAGACCCAAACACCAAGTGAGTCTAGATCCAAACACCCAGTGAATCTAGACCCAAACACCCAGTGAATCTAGACCCAAACACCCAATGAATCTAGACCCAAACACCCAGTGAATCTAGACCCAAACACCCAATGAATCTAGACTGAAACACCCAGTGAATCTAGACCCAAACACCCAGTGAATCTAGACCCATACACCCAGTGAATCAAGACCCAAACACCCAGTGAATCTAGACCCAAACACCCAATGAATCTAGACCCAAACACCCAGTGAATCTAGACCCAAACACCCAGTGAATCTAGACCCATACACCCAGTGAATCAAGACCCAAACACCCAGTGAATCTAGACCCAAACACCCAATGAATCTAGACCCAAACACCCAGTGAATCTAGACCCAAACACCCAGTGAATCTAGACCCAAACACCCAATGAATCTAGACCCAAACACCCAGTGAATCTAGACCCATACACCCAATGAATCTAGACCCATACACCCAGTGAATCTAGACCCAAACACCCAGTGAATCTAGACCCAAACACTCATTGAGTATAGACCCAAACACCCAATGAATCTAGACCCAAACACCCAGTGATTCAAGACCCAAACACCCAGTGAATCTAGACCCAAACACTCATTGAGTATAGACCCAAACACCCAATGAGTCTAGACCCAAATGCCTGATGGGCTGGCGACTCCGCTACCCGATGGGCTGGAGACCCAGGTACCCGACAGTCTGGCGACCCAGGTACCCGATAGGTTGGAGATTCAGATACCCAATGGGTTTGAGACCCAGATACCCGATGGGCTGGAGACCCAGATACCCGACGGGTTTGTGACCCAGATACCCGATTGGTTGGAGACCCAGATACCCGATGGGTTGGAGACCCAGATACCCGATGGGTTGGAGACCCAGATACCCGATGGGTTGGAGATCCAGATACCCGATGGGTTGGAGACCCAGATACCCGATGGGTTGGAGACCCAGATACCTGATGGGTTGGAGATCCAGATACCCGATGGGTTGGAGACCCAGATACCCGATGGGCTGGAGACCCAGATACCTGATGGGTTGGAGATCCAGATACCCGATGGGTTGGAGACCCAGAAACCTGATGGGTTGGAGATCCAGATACCCGATGGGTTGGAGACCCAGATACCCGATAGGTTGGAGACCCAGATACCTGATGGGTTGGAGATCCAGATACCCGATGGGTTGGAGACCCAGATACACGATGGGCTGGAGACCCAGATACCTGATGGGCTGGATACCCAGATACCCGATGGGTTGGAGATCCAGATATGCAGCAACTTGAAGAATTAAATATCTAGTTGTGAGCCTATGCCTAGCTACTCAATGAACCAGACACCAGGTGGTTTGGAGTCACAGAGGGATACACGATGACTCTCCTGACAGCAGGAAGATACTTTAATTGAATCAGTGCATGCAACAGGAGCAAAGAACAGTGCCCAATTCATACGTTTACCGTCTAGATGATGAAAAACAGCTGGTAACGTTCCTCTGCCTGAATGAGAGGTTGGTCCATTTCTTTGGTTTCTTTGCCGAAGACAGTGCTCAAAATATTATGGGGGAAGAAGCATTAAACATTGATCCAATAGAACTGAATAATAATAATTGGGAAACCTGTTAGTGGTGCATATATTAAACATACTTATAAACAGGACTTGGTACTAATTACAATGAAAGAGGAGAAAGATTGTAAAATTCTCTTGAAAGTCTGCCCAAACTGTCCCGAGCAATGTCCATCCAGGATCTCACCGTACAAGGCAGCTCAATGTGTCTCTTTCCTCTGGGACACAGTTGTCCCCCATCAAGGATACTACTGCAACACATCGAGGTAGACTGGAGGGGACTTCACCAAGCGCTGGAGCCTGCTGTGGATTTCCTTGATGGTCAGTCGCTGCTGCGGCTCTCTCTGCCAGCAGCCTTGCATGATGTCGTATACTTCTCTGGGACAGGTCCTTGGGCATTCCAGTTCGCGACCCTGTGTGATGCACTCAATGGCCTGTGGGGGACAATGTCAGCGATTAAAGGTGGCCTCTACAACTCATTGTTTTTTTAATCCATATTTTTTCTGCTCCTGGGGAATGGGTTACACAGGCACTGGCTGCCCTCTGCACCCCACCCAAGTGGCCATCCTACAGCTGTCAGCTGAGACCCAAATACCCAATGGGTTGGCATAACTAGTACCCAATGAGTTGGAAATCCAGATACCCAATGGGTTGGCATAACTAGTACCCAATGAGTTGGAGACCCAAATACTCAATGGGTTGGCATAACTAATACCCAATGGATTGGCACAACTAGTGGCCAATGTGTTGGAGACCCAGATACCCAATGGGTTGGCATAACCAGTGCCCAATGCGCTGGAGACCCAACTATCCAACACATGCATCAGCCGCACTCTGTTGCCTTACCCAAGGAACCATTTCTCATGTGTGAGCCCAGACAGTGAGATGGAGCGATTCAATTTGCTGCCCGGGCATAAAACTGCTGTTATAGAAACTGCCCAATTGTCATTTCCTAACTGTAATTGGACTATTCAATCACAGTGTGCATCACAGCCGAGCATGACCCTGTCTCCACTTGACGTCCACACGCACATTGTCCTGCAGGGTTTAGTGGCAGTGATCGGGAGGAGGAATCCCGGCTGACTTTTCCCCTCTCTAGCCCAGTGACTACTGAGGTGAGATGTAACACCTCAATCAGCTAACTCGGCCCAGATCGGGGGCCCGATTGGTCTGTATGGGATCAATGCCACACCGGGAGGTGGAGGGGGGGGTGCATTTACTAGCTAGGTTGCTGGTAATCTCCTGGCACTTGTTTTGGTGTTTGACGATTTGTGAAATGATTTGAAATCTTGTGATATCCGCCCACTATCTACATCTGTACTTAATTTTTATATTCACTCTGGGGATGTGAATGTTGTTGACAAGGCCGGCATTTATTGCCCATCCCTAATTGCCCTTGAGAAGGTGGTGGTGAGCCGCCTTCTTGAACCGCTGCAGTCCGTGTGGTGAAGGTTCTCCCACAGTGCTGTTAGGAAGGGAGTTCCAGGATTTTGACCCAGCGACGATGAACGAACGGCCGATATATTTCCAAGTCAGGATGATGTGTGACTTGGATGGGAACGTGCAGGTGGTGTTGTTCCCATGTACCTGCTGCCCTTGTCCTTTTAGGTGGTAGAGGTTTGGGAGGTGCTGTCGAAGAAGTCTTGGCGAGTTGCCGCAGTGCATCCTGTGGATGGTACACACTGCAGCCACAGTGCACCGGTGGTGGAGAGAGTGGGTGTTTAAGCTGGTGCATGGGCTGCCGATCAAGGCAACTAGGGCCAGGCTGATGGCGCTATCGGCTTCTCATTGCAATCCACTGCCTCTCATTAATGGCTAGCAGAGAGGTCCCCTGCTCCAGTGTGATTATCCCTCACTAAATAAGCGCTGTAAAAATCAAGTAAATTAAAGAGGGAAGCACAGAATTCCACTCGGTAAATGGAACATGAGAGCCTCGGAACATTAACTGAGCTCCTGTCTCTGGGCTGCCCAGACCGTTACTAGGTCAGGTTTCAGTGCTGATTTATTTCAGGATGGTTCAGTAACTGCTCCATTCAGCTCATGCTGCCACATCTATTCGCACAGTTGGAGCGTGTGAGTTCGATGAGGATCGGCAGAGGAGCTGGTAGCTGTGAGCAAAGGAGAGTGAGTGCAGGCTGAACCACCGTTGCTGAGTCAAAGCAGTTTCAGTACCAGCGCAGGAGGGAGGGAAGGAGGAAAAAGGGAAAGGAAGAAAGAGAGAAAGGAACGACAGAGAAAGGAGAGAGAATGAGAGAGAAAGGAAAGAGAGGGGAGCATGAGAAAGAGCAAGACAGAAAGAGAGAGAGAGAGAGACAGGGCGACCGAGAGAGAAAGAGAGAAAAAGAAAAAAAAGTGAGAAGGGAAAAGAAAGAGATAGAGAGAGGAGGGAGAGAAAAAGATGGAGAAAAAGAGAAAAAAAGAAAAGAAACACAAGGAAGAGCAAGAGAAAGAGAGGGAGAAAAGGAAAGAGAGTAAGAAAGACTGATACTTATGCAACATCTTATTCAATTTCTCAGAAATGTCCCAGTGCTTCTGGAAGTGCAATGACTGTCGTAATGTAGGCAAATTTGGCAACCATTTTCTGCACAGCAAGATCCCACTAACTGCAGTTTGACAGGGTTTTATTTGGTGATATTGGAGGAGGGAGGTTTACCAGGACTGCGGGACGGCCCACAGCCTGATTCAGGTGGTCTCTGTCCTGCATTTACATCTTTACACGTTACCTGCGCCTAAAAAAGAAACCCTTGGTTAGAAACTCTTAAGCGACAATCTCTCGTCCCTCGAGCCCTGCCTGGCGCAGGAAGCTGGGCACGGTACGAACCCATTGTTCTCCCCACCCTCTCCGGGTCCCGGTCCGTCCCAGGCCTCCCCCCTGCCCGACCCGTTGGGACGGAAAAGTCACGGGCAGCTTGGTGCCTGAGGGCGTCAGTTCCGCCACGGTTTACCGTCCCCTTACCTCACCGTCCGTGCACTCAGTCCCTCCCCTCGGACGTCCCGACCTGCTGCTCCTGTCCCACCCCAGCGCGCGGACAACCCTTTTGATGGGTGAGAGAGGCCCCTAACCTCGTTGTTGGACAGCTGGTACCAGGGCTGCTTGCCGTAGGTGAAGATTTCCCATAGCACCACGCCGAAGCTCCAGATGTCGCTCTCCGTGGTGAATTTCCGGTACATGATACTCTCCGGGGGCATCCAGCGAATCGGCAGCATGGTTCGGCCTCCGACCTGGCAGGAGGTGCACAAACATCAAAGAAAGAAAAAGAAACAGCTTGCATTTCTATCGCGCCTTTCACCACCTCAGGACGTCCCAAAGCGCTTTACAGCCAATGAAGTACTTTTCGAAGTGTAGTCACTGTTGTAATGTAGGCAGCCAATTTACGCACAGCAAGATCCCACAAACAGCAATGTGATAATGGCCAGATAATCTGTTTTTTAGTTGGTTGAGGGATAAATATTGAGCCCAGGACACCGAGGGAGAACTCCCCCGCTCTTCTTCCAATAGTGGCCATGGGATCTTTTACACCTGAGAGGGGCAGACGGGGGCCTTGGTTTAACGTCGCATCTGAAAGACGGCACCTCCAACTAAAATTAAATTATGATTTAGTCCCTCTTGAGCCATTCATCTCAAATCGATCGGTTATTCCAAATTAATATTTTAACGTCTGAAAACCAGCAATTTTTGAAGTTTGCGCTTATCGAGGTGGGGGATGCGTCAACGCATGTCGGAGGACGGGGGGATGGGGTTACGCCTCGATTTTAAGATTCTCATCCTTGTTTTCAAATCCCTCCATGGCCCTCGCTCCCCCTCCCTATCTCTGTAACCTCCTCCAGCCCCACAAAAGATCTCTGGGCTTCTCCAGCTCTGGCCTCTTGTGCGTCCCTGATTTTAATCGTTTCACCATTGGCGGCCGTGCCTTCAGCTGCCTCGGCCCTGAGCTCTGGAATTCCCTCCCTAAACCTCTCCGCCTCTCTCTCCTCCTTTAAGACGCTCCTTAAAACCTCCCTCTTTGACCGAGCTTTTGGTCACCTGTCCTAATGTCTCCTTATCTGGCTCAGTGCGAAATTTTGTTTGATAATCGCTCCTGTGAAGCGCCTTGGGACATTTTACTACGTCAAAGTCGCTATATGAATGCAATTTGTTGTTGTTGTTGTTGCTGTTGTTGCCTCCGACGCACGGCTTCTCCGCCAACCGCACAGGCGCGTAGGGTCACCCCTCACACGTAACTAGGTCGTAAACCCCTGTGTTATAAACGAGGTAATCGCTTCCTCCCCACCGGATCAGGCTGGGCTTTTTTTTTTTTTTATTCGTTCACGGGATGTGGGCGTCGCTGGCGAGGCCGGCATTTATTGCCCGTCCCTAATTGCTGCGACGGCCTCCACATGTGGAGAGTCTGTTGACACCCACTGGCCCCGGGGAGAGGGGGGTGGGGGGGGGGGGACAAGATTGGCCGAGGTCGCGACCAGAGTCCGGAAGGGAAGGGGGGGGGCGGGGAGTGATTGGTGGTCGGCGGAGGTCCTCGAATTTAACTTGGAGCCGGAATGGGCCCTCCCTACTCCTCCTCCCAGCTCCACAAAAAGGTAAGTAAAATGGTTCCAAGCGTACGTTTCCGGCGGCAGACTCCAGCGGTCCCTTTAAGGGCGACAGGTTTGGCTGCCGAGGGCCTGAGAAACCTGATCGTAGAATTCCCGCCACATATTGCAATCACGTGCAATCGAATCTTGCAGAGGGAGCCTCGATTTTCTGACACTATGGAGGTGCCTGTGCCAAAATGGCGGGTGGAGTTGAATGAGTGCATGATGCTCGCCATGTTGGACCCCTAATCACCCGTTTTATGCCTGTAAGATGGGCACAGTGTGATCCAACTTCTAGGGGCCCCTTCAAGAGATGTACTGGGGAAGAACAAAAGTCACTGCTGGCTGGGAGTTCAGCGATGGGTAAGGGGCAGTGACGTCCCTTCCTGTCAGGAAGCTGGGAGGGGGGGGGGGTCACAGAAAGGTCACTATTAAAAGCCTGAACGAGAATCGGGCCACAGTCAGATTCAACCCCGAGGAGTAGCTCCAGGAACGAAGACCACGAGCACGACAGGCCCCACCACTTGCCTGGAACACAATCAATAACGGCAAACAGAGACTTTCCCTGCCGAACTCTGAGGTAAATTGGTGGCAGCGTCGGGTCTGTTACCACCTTACGAGCAGCCCACTGTCTGGGGCTGGTGTTTGACCAAAAGGTCTTGACATTTCAAACTTCCAGTTGATCTTTTTTCCACTGTACTTTGTGATGTGAAGATGGGGAAAAGGCAGCGTGTGGAAGGTACATTCAGAGAGCCAGCACTGGCATGATGGGCCGATTGGCCTCCTTCTGAGCTGTGACAATCTGTATCTAACCCGTGCTGTACCTGCCCTGGGAGTGTTTGATGGGACAGTGTAGAGGGAGCTTTACTCTGTATCTAACCCTGTACCTGCCCTGGGAGTGTTTGATGGGACAGTGTAGAGGGAGCTTTACTCTGTATCTAGCCCGTGCTGTACCTGCCCTGGGAGTGTTTGATGGGACAGTGTAGAGGGAGCTTTACTCTGTATCTAGCCCGTGCTGTACCTGCCCTGGGAGTGTTTGATGGGACAGTGTAGAGGGAGCTTTACTCTGTATCTAACCCGTGCTGTACCTGCCCTGGGAGTGTTTGATGGGACAGTGTAGAGGGAGCTTTACTCTGTATCTAACCCTGTACCTGCCCTGGGAGTGTTTGATGGGACAGTGTAGAGGGAGCTTTACTCTGTATCTAGCCCGTGCTGTACCTGCCCTGGGAGTGTTTGATGGGACAGTGTAGAGGGAGCTTTACTCTGTATCTAACCCGTGCTGTACCTGCCCTGGGAGTGTTTGATGGGACAGTGTAGAGGGAGCTTTACTCTGTATCTAACCCTGTACCTGCCCTGGGAGTGTTTGATGGGACAGTGTAGAGGGAGCTTTACTCTGTATCTAGCCCGTGCTGTACCTGCCCTGGGAGTGTTTGATGGGACAGTGTAGAGGGAGCTTTACTCTGTATCTAACCCGTGCTGTACCTGCCCTGGGAGTGTTTGATGGGACAGTGTAGAGGGAGCTTTACTCTGTATCTAAGCCATACTGTACCTGCCCTGGGAGTGTTTGACGGTACAGTTTAGAGGGAGCTTTACTCTGTATCTTTCCCGTGCTGTACCTGCCCTGGGAGTGTTTGATGGGACAGTGTAGAGGGAGCTTTACTCTGTATCTAACCCGTGCTGTACCTGCCCTGGGAGTGTTTGATGGGACAGTGTAGAGGGAGCTTTACTCTGTATCTAAGCCATACTGTACCTGCCCTGGGAGTGTTTGACGGTACAGTGTAGAGGGAGCTTTACTCTGTATCTTTCCCGTGCTGTACCTGCCCTGGGAGTGTTTGATGGGACAGTGTAGAGGGAGCTTTACTCTGTATCTAACCCGTGCTGTACCTGCCCTGGGAGTGTTTGATGGGACAGTGTAGAGGGAGCTTTACTCTGTATCTAAGCCATACTGTACCTGCCCTGGGAGTGTTTGACGGTACAGTGTAGAGGGAGCTTTACTCTGTATCTTTCCCGTGCTGTACCTGCCCTGGGAGTGTTTGATGGGACAGTGTAGAGGGAGCTTTACTCTGTATCTAACCCGTGCTGTACCTGCCCTGGGAGTGTTTGATGGGACAGTGTAGAGGGAGCTTTACTCTGTATCTAAGCCATACTGTACCTGCCCTGGGAGTGTTTGACGGTACAGTGTAGAGGGAGCTTTACTCTGTATCTAGCCCGTGCTGTACCTGCCCTGGGAGTGTTTGATGGGACAGTGTAGAGGGAGCTTTACTCTGTATCTAGCCCGTGCTGTACCTGCCCTGGGAGTGTTTGATGGGACAGTGTAGAGGGAGCTTTACTCTGTATCTAACCCGTGCTGTACCTGCCCTGGGAGTGTTTGATGGGACAGTGTAGAGGGAGCTTTACTCTGTATCTAACCCTGTACCTGCCCTGGGAGTGTTTGATGGGACAGTGTAGAGGGAGCTTTACTCTGTATCTAGCCCGTGCTGTACCTGCCCTGGGAGTGTTTGATGGGACAGTGTAGAGGGAGCTTTACTCTGTATCTAACCCGTGCTGTACCTGCCCTGGGAGTGTTTGATGGGACAGTGTAGAGGGAGCTTTACTCTGTATCTAACCCTGTACCTGCCCTGGGAGTGTTTGATGGGACAGTGTAGAGGGAGCTTTACTCTGTATCTAGCCCGTGCTGTACCTGCCCTGGGAGTGTTTGATGGGACAGTGTAGAGGGAGCTTTACTCTGTATCTAACCCGTGCTGTACCTGCCCTGGGAGTGTTTGATGGGACAGTGTAGAGGGAGCTTTACTCTGTATCTAAGCCATACTGTACCTGCCCTGGGAGTGTTTGACGGTACAGTTTAGAGGGAGCTTTACTCTGTATCTTTCCCGTGCTGTACCTGCCCTGGGAGTGTTTGATGGGACAGTGTAGAGGGAGCTTTACTCTGTATCTAACCCGTGCTGTACCTGCCCTGGGAGTGTTTGATGGGACAGTGTAGAGGGAGCTTTACTCTGTATCTAAGCCATACTGTACCTGCCCTGGGAGTGTTTGACGGTACAGTGTAGAGGGAGCTTTACTCTGTATCTTTCCCGTGCTGTACCTGCCCTGGGAGTGTTTGATGGGACAGTGTAGAGGGAGCTTTACTCTGTATCTAACCCGTGCTGTACCTGCCCTGGGAGTGTTTGATGGGACAGTGTAGAGGGAGCTTTACTCTGTATCTAAGCCATACTGTACCTGCCCTGGGAGTGTTTGACGGTACAGTGTAGAGGGAGCTTTACTCTGTATCTAACCTGTGCTGTACCTGCCCTGGGAGTATTTGAGGGGACAGTGTAGAGGGGCTGAACTTGTGATCTGTTCCCCAACAATAACATCCCTCACTTTGCCGAGTACAAATGTAAAACGGCAAAGGATTTGGTGCTGCCGTCGTTGGATAACTCACCCTGTAGTAATCGGTGCTGTAGATATCCCTGGACATGCCAAAATCTCCAATCTTCACCACCATGCTCTCATCGACCAGACAGTTCCTGGTGGCTAAGTCTCGGTGCACAAAGTGCAGTGATGCCAGGTACACCATCCCAGAGGCGATTTGCTTGGCGACATGCAGCAATTGGGGCAGGTTGAGTTGTCCAAAGGGTTGGTCACTGCCACTGACCAGGATAGTCGCATCAGGACCCTGTGATCTACACACACAGGCAGAAAATTCAACAACGTCACATCATAACCACTGGTACCTGTGATCTACACACACACACAGACAATTTAACGTCACATCATAACCACTGGTACCTGTGATCTACACACACACACAGACAATTTAACGTCACACCATAACCACTGGTACCTGTGATCTACACACACACACAGACAATTTAACGTCACACCATAACCACTGGTACCTGTGATCTACACACACACACAGACAATTTAACGTCACACCATAACCACCGCTCCCTGTGATCTACACACACACACAGACAATTCAACAACGTCACACCATAACCACTGCTCCCATTTTCCCGGTGCTGGTGCGGGTTCTGCTGTTACCATTTACACCGCCTCTAGCCCCATCTTTTGTTTCTTTACTTCTCCCATTAACAACCCCCCCCCACCATTTTTGCCTCGTCCTTTTTGCCATTAAATCACACCTGCCCTCCACCCTCTCACAGGCCCTCCTCTTTTGTTCTTTCCTCCCCGCCTCGTTCCCAGGCTCTGTACTTGCTTGTAAACTGTTAAATCTCTAACTTCTTCCACTTCTGACGAAAGATCGTCGACCTGAAATGTTAACTCCGTTTCTCTCTCTCCACAGATGCTGCCCGGCCTGCTGAGTGTTCTGTTGTTCTGTTTTTATTGTAGTGGATGGTTGGCCTGTCTCTTATTCATTGCCCACTTCTCCCCTAGGAACATAGGAACAGGAGTAGGCCATTCAGCCCCTCGTGCCTGCTCTGCCATTTGATAAGATCATGGCTGATCTGTGATCTAACTCCATATACCTGCCTTTGGCCCATATCCCTTAATACCTTTGGTTGCCAAAAAGCTATCTATCTATCTATCCCCTGTGGGCACCGTTGATACTGGCTGGGGTCCGGGCTCCCACAGGCACCAGACATCCCCTCCGTGCCTCACTACAAGTGTCAGGCTCCATTGTCTAGCCTCAGACGTGAAGAATGGCCACTCGGGGTGGGGGTCACCCATGGAACCAAAAACCCCAGAGAGAGCCGAGAGAGATGTGCAGGAGTCTGCAAGAAAGGTCACAGTGCTTTCAAACGCGGTCGTCAATGCGAGATCGAGTACAAGCGTGGATGCGTGTTCCAAGCGCCCGTGTCAGCACGAGAGTCGCGTTGCCACAAAGATGGCGACGGTTCTGAACTACCACTTTCTCGAGGGTGGAAGCGAGGGTTGTGCATTCTTGATGGACACGAGTGCCCCACGTACCCCCACTTACGGAAAGCGCTGACTGCTGCGTGGGATCCTGACGTGACCCGAGCTTTTATTCGAATGCTTACCTCATCCTCGTGTTCAAATCCCTCCGTGGCCTCGCCTCCCTCCCTATGTCTGTAACCTCCTCCGAGATCTCTGCGCTCCTCCAGTTCGGGCCTCTTGCGCATCCCCCGATTTCCATCGCTCCACTATTGGCGGCCGTGCCTTCAGTTGCCTGGGCCCTGAGCTCTGGAATTCCCTCCCGAAACCTCTCCGCCTCTCTCTCCTCCTTTAAGAAGCTCCTTAAAACCTACCTCTTTGACCGTCACCTGTCGTAATATCTCCTTCTGCCTCTCGGTATCAAATTTTTGTCTGATTTACGCTCCTGTGAAGCGCCTCGGGACATTTTACTATGTTAAAGGCGCTATATAAATGCAAGTTGTTGTCTGGAGTGTGACTGAAAGACAATCTCCTTGATAGCAAGTTTGGCAATGGGCCCAAAGCTCTGTGTTACGGCCATCCCCCCGAGATCTCACTGAAACGCAGTGTTTATTTGCTACTGACAGTCAATCTACTTGAGTTTAAGCCTCTTAGACAGCTCTTCTAATCAATATTTCAATAATTACTAAGCTGCAAATGCTTTTGTTGGGCCTGACAGGGCTATAATTCTATTTGGAAAAGCATATTTTCTTGTTTGGAGTTAAAGGCTGATGTTGTTTCTCAACTAGTGAGTGCTCCTGACCTCCCGCTCTTCGTTCCTTCAGCCCACTGCTGCCCAAAGCCCCTCCCCACCCACTGCTCCCAGTGTCTCCACTCACAGCCCAGCTGCGATTCCGGCCTGTCCCCTCTCCATTTCTCACTCAGCAGTAGAAGGGACGGGAATGTAATTAAGTGGCAGGGTTCACACACACCCTCACACACACCCTCACACACACCCTCACACACACCCTCACACACACACACCTTCACACACACACTCACACACACCCTCACACACACCCTCACACACACCCTCACACACACACACCCTCACACACACCCTCACACACACACACCCTCACACACACCCTCACACACACACAACCTCACACACACCCTCACACACACACCCTCACACACACCCTCACACACACACACCCTCACACACACCTCACACACACACACCCTCACACACACCCTCACACACACCCTCACACACACACACCTTCACACACACCTCACACACACCCTCACACACACACACCCTCACACACACCTCACACACACACACCCTCACACACACCCTCACACACACCCTCACACACACACACCTTCACACACACCTCACACACACCCTCACACACACACACCTTCACACACACCCTCACACACACCCTCACACACACACTCACACACACCCTCACACACACCCTCACACACACACCCTCACACACACCCTCACACACACACACCTTCACACACACCTCACACACACCCTCACACACACACACCTTCACACACACCCTCACACACACCCTCACACACACACTCACACACACCCTCACACACACCCTCACACACACACCCTCACACACACCTCACACACACACACCCTCACACACACCCTCACACACACCCTCACACACACACACCTTCACACACACCTCACACACACCCTCACAACACACACACCTTCACACACACCCTCACACACACCCTCACACACACCCTCACACACACACACCTTCACACACACCTCACACACACCCTCACAACACACACACCCTCACACACACCCTCACACACACCCTCACACACACACACCTTCACACACACCTCACACACACCCTCACAACACACACACCTTCACACACACCCTCACACACACCTTCACACACACTCTCACACACACCCTCACACACACCCTCACACACACACACCTTCACACACACCCTCACACACACACACCTTCACACACACTCTCACACACACCCTCACACACACCCTCACACACACACACCTTCACACACACCCTCACACACACACACCTTCACACACACCCTCACACACACACTCACACACACCCTCACACACACACACCCTCACACACACCCTCACACACACACTCACTCACACACTCACACACACACCTTCACACACACCCTCACACACACACTCACACACACCCTCACTCACACACACCCTCACACACACACTCACACACACCCTCACTCACACACACCCTCACACACACACTCACACACACCCTCACTCACACACACCCTCGCACACACACACCTTCACACACCCTCACACACACACTCACTCACACACTCACACACACACTCACACACACACACCCTCGCACACACACACCTTCACACACCCTCACACACACACTCACTCACACACTCACTCACACACTCACACACACACTCACACACACACACCTTCACACACACCCTCACACACACCCTCACACACACACACCTTCACACACACCCTCACACACACACTCACACACACACACCTTCACACACACCCTCACACACACCCTCACACACACACACCTTCACACACACCCTCACACACACCCTCACACACACCTTCACACACACACACCTTCACACACACCCTCACACACACCCTCACACACACCCTCACACACACCCTCACACACACACACCTTCACACACACCCTCACACACACCCTCACACACACACACCTTCACACACACCCTCACACACACCCTCACACACACCCTCACACACACCCTCACACACACCCTCACACACACACACCCTCACACACACACTCACTCACACCCTCACACACACACTCACTCACACACACCTTCACACACACCCTCACACACACACTCACACACACCCTCACACACACCCTCACACATACCCTAATACACACCCTCACACACACCCGCACACACACCCTCATATACACCCTCACACAGACCCTAATACACACCCTCACAAACACCTTCATATACACCCTCACACACACCCTCACGCACACCCTCACAAACACCTTCATATACTCCCTCACACACACCCTAATACACACCCTCACACACACCCTAATACACACCCTCACACACACCCTCACGCACACCCTCACAAACACCTTCATATACATCCTCACACACCCTCATACACACCCATATACACTCACACGCACCCTCACACACACCCCCTCACACACATGTAACACACCCTCATACACACCCTCACACACATCCTCACACCCTCATTAACACACCTGCACACACACCGTCATACACACACTCTCATAAACACACACCTTAACACACACCCTCACACACACCCTCACTCATACTCATTCAATCTTACTAACAATCTCTTAGACATGCAGACACATCCTCACTCACCCATGCACACCCCCTTACAGACATAATCACTCTCATGTGCATTCATGCAAACATATACACACACACACATACACACCCTCACACACACACACACACACACACTCACAGACACACACTGTCCTCTCACACAGGAATGTAAGAATTTTACAAAACAGGCTGGGCCTGGTGTGGCTGCTCTCAGAGTCCCCCACAATCCCACACCCCTCATCCCTCCAACTATCTGTCCAGCTCCCTCTTGAATTAGTTCACTCCCTTGTCCAGGACAGTGTGTGGCCCGCCCTCTGTACAATAGCTGTGGCAGTAGGTGACCCGAGACTCTGTAACGATGAAACTGGTGCCCGAGCGATCCTCGCGGACGGGTTGGAAAGACACGGCCAAGCTTACCGCAGGAAGCGATTCAGGTCTCCGTGCTTCATGTACTCGAAGACCATGATGAGAGGTTCGCCCTGTGTGCACACCCCGTAGAACTTCACAATGTGCTCGTGCTGCAGGAAGGTCAGGAGCTCAGCCTCTCGCTGGAAGTCGATGCGGGCGCTCTCTGTCGCCTCTTTCAGTGTCTGTGTTCACACCAGTCATGGAATCAGAAAAAGTCGCTAAATACAAGGCACACAACTAAAACACAGTCACATGTTAAACATGCAGTCTCACCAAGATTACTGCGAGCAACTAATAGGCCCTCTCACTCTGTCTCCCCCTCTCGTTCTCGCTCTGTCTCTCTCCCTGTTACTCTCTCTTTCTCTCCATCCCTGTCTCCCTCTCTCCCTCCATCTCTGTCAATCACTCTTTCTCTCCCTCTCTGTCTCTCCTCCTGTTACTCTCTCTTTCTCTCCATCCCTGTCTCCCTCTCTCCGTCTCTCCCTCCATCTCTGTCAATCACCATCTGTCTCTCTGCCTCTTTCTCTCTGTCTGTCTCCCTCTCTCTCTCCATCTCCCTGCCTCTCTTTCTCCTCTCTCTCCCTCTCCCTCCATTACTGTCAAACACTCTCCATTTCTCTGCCTCTCTCTATCCTCTGTCTCTCTCTCTCTCTCTCTGTCTCTCTCTCCATCTCCCTGCCTCTCTTTCTCCTCTCTCTCCCTCTCCCTCCATTACTGTCAAACACTCTCCATTTCTCTGCCTCTCTCTATCCTCTGTCTCTCTCTCTCTCTATCTGTCTCTCTCCATCTCTCCATGCCTTTCTCCCTGCCTCTCTTCCTCTATCTGTCTCTCTCTCTCTCCCATACCCCAGCGAGGACTGTCAGTGGATTGGTCCATACCTTGACAGCCACTAGCATCCGGTCCTGCTCCGGGCTCAGATTGCAACACTCAGCGAGGAACACCTTCCCGAACGCTCCCTCCCCGAGCTCCCACTTCAGAACAATATCTCTCCGCTTGATGTGCTGCACAGCTAGAAGGGAAGAAGGACAATTCTCAGAGAGGAGCTACCCTGAAAGGGACATCAGACACCGTGCACACCAAACCGAGCTGTTCTAGACACTGCAGAGGGAAGCACAGGCTGATTTGGTTATTAAGGGCACCAATTAAGTATTTCTTGTTGTAATGTAGGAAACACGGCAGCCAATTTGCGAACAGCAAGATCCCACAAACAGCGATGTGAGAATGACCAGATAATCTGTGTTTAGTGATGTTGGTTGAGGGATAAATATTGGCCCCAGGACACCAGGGAGAACTCCCCTGCTCTTCTTGCAATAGTGGCCGTGGGATCTTTTATGTCCACCTGAGAGGGGCAGACGGGGCCTCGGTTTAACGTCTCATCTGAAAGACGGCACCTCCGACAGTGCAGCACTCCCTCAGTACTGCACTGGGAGTGTCGGCCTGGATTATGTGCTCAAGTCTCTGGAGTGGGGCTCACGACCTGATGACTCAGAGGCGAGAGTGCCACCCACTGCGCCACGGCCGATGCCTACGGAAGAGGGAACCGTGGCCCGAAACTCACCCAGAGGTCCACTCACACTTGCGGCAGGTGTCACTGGACAGTGATCAGGAGGAGGAACCCCACCTGATTTCCCGAACCCCACCCCCACCCCACCTCCCTCCCTAGGGCACTGAGGCCAATTACAGTTTCTCTAACCACCGCCCAGGCTGTGATCTGCTGACCCAGCTAACAGACTGGGCGTGGATGGTGGGGCCTCCCTGGTCTGCATGGCCCAGCTACTCACTGCATGGGAGGTGGCAGCTAATCCGCACGGCCTCCGTTAACCATTACAACAGGGAGAAGGGTATCTCACAGTGGTCCTTGTCCTTGAGAAAGCTGTTGGACTGCCAGAAGTACTGCGGGTTCTCAATGGTGTGGCTCTTCACCCCGTCCGGGTTGCCCATAGCCAATGGGGTGGAGCTGATGCCCAGGTTCATGAAGTGCAGCGAGACGCCAGCTTCATCCTCGCTGCCCAGCATCTTGGCATCTCCTTCAGGACCAGGAGAGAAGTAAATGTGTCAATGTGTTTGTTCCAGGGTGGGGCCCTCCCTGTGTCTGTATCAGCCCCAATAATTCATCCCCCTGCCCGATACCCCAGATACCCCTCTGTACTCTATCCCTAATACCCCTCAGAACCTTACTACAGATACCCCTCCACATCCTTTACCCAGGTACTCCTCTACATATACTCTTGTGCACCGTCCCCCCCAAAGATACCCTTCTGAGCCCTCTACATCATATATCCCTCTGCACCCTCCATCCTAGATATCCCCTTCGCTCTCTAACTAGCCGGATGGCCCTGTGAACTCTGGACCCCAGATGGCCCTGTGAACTCTGGACCCCAGATGGCCCTGTGAACTCTGGACCCCAGATGGCCCTGTGAACTCTGGACCCCAGATGGCCCTATGAACTCTGGACCCCAGATGGCCCTGTGAACTCTGGACCCCAGATGGCCCTGTGAACTCTGGACCCCAGATGGCCCTGTGAACTCTGGACCCCAGATGGCCCTGTGAACTCTGGACCCCAGATGGCCCTGTGAACTCTGGACCCCAGATGGCCCTATGAACTCTGGACCCAAGATGGCCCTTTGAACTCTGGTCCCCAGATGGCCCTATGAACTCTGGACCCCAGATGGCTCTGTGAACTCTGGACCCCAGATGGCCCTGTGAACTCTGGACCCCAGATGGCCCTGTGAACTCTGGACCCTGGTTGACCCCCTCCAGTACCCTTTACCCCTGGATACATTCTGAACTCTCCAATAACAGTTTGGCTCTTACTGTTGTTGCTGAGCTTGGAGCTCTGCCTATATCTGTGAACGATAATCAGCATCAGCATCAGGAACACAGAGGCAAAGATCGCCAACGTTACAGCTACCCAGACCTGGGAAACAAGAGGGCACAGAGATTAAGGTTTGAAAAAAAGTGGTTGCCCCCCCCACCTTTCCACACCAATCCTCCACCCACCACCCCCCCCCTCACTTCCCCCGAAGGATGTCAAGGCCTTGGAGAGAGTACAGAGGAGATTTACTAGAACGGTACCAGGGATGAGGGACTTCAGTTACGTGGAGAGACTGGAGAAGCTGGGATTGTTCTCCTTAGAGCAGAGAAGGTTAAGGGGAGATTTAATAGAGGTGTTCAAAATCATGAAGGGATTTGATAGAGTAGATAGGGAGAAACTGTTTCTATTGGCAGGAGGGTCGGTGACCAGAGGAGACAGATTAAAGATAATTGGCAAAAGAACCAGAGGGGAGATGAGGAGAATTTTTTTCACGTAGCAAGTTGTTGTGATCCGGAACACACTGCCTGAAAGCAGATTCATTAGTAACTTTGAAAAGGAGAAATTTGCAGGGCTATGGGGAAGAGCGAGGGGAGTGGGTCTAATTGGATAGCTCTTCCAAAGAGCCGCTACAGGCACGATGGGCCGAATGGCCTCCTTCTGTGCTGAACGATTCTATGATTTAGAACAGAGGGCGGGAGAAACTTCTTCACACAGAGAGTTGTGAGGCCGTGGGATTCGCTCCCAGCGTTAGTGGTCGAGGCGGAAACGAGGTCAAGATTCAAGGTCAGATCGGAGGGAGGAAAAGGGGATGAAGGGATGTGGGAGCAGGGCGGGTAAAGGCGATCAGAACCCTTTGCTCACGCGGAGGGGAAGGGCCAACACAGAACAGATGGGCCGAACGGGACCTCTGCGTATTTCTACGTGCAACTCAGCACAGACTGGGGACGGAACCTGGTTCCTTCAAGGCTACTGAGCCATCGGAAGGGGGGATCCAGAGATCCTTCCAGGTTTCCCCGTCAATCTGACATCTATTTCTTTGACGAAAGGCGAGAGATAGCTCGACGCTCACCCCAAAGGAAGGCTCCTTGTTCCTCACGGTGACATTCCTCGACGTGCTGCTTTCCTTACCTGCTACTCAAAGAGAAAGGAAACCGTCTTGTCAGAAATTACAGCTACGCTGCCAATCTCATGAACTGAGAAGCAATCTTGTGAGCACAGAGTCTTCCCCATTCAGTCTCTATATTTCTCCCCTCAATCTGTCCCTCGTTTTCTACCTCTTTCCCCCACCCCCCCTCCTCTCCCAAAGGTATTGACTCTCTTGCCTGGGTACCAGTTGTCCGGGTGCTGGCTGCCCTGTGTGAGCCCAATGGTACTCACTAACGTTACACCAGGGTCACAATCCCACCCAGTGTCGCGCTCGCGAGACTACTGCCCCAGGCCTCTGCGATTCCCCCCACCCCCTCCAATGCGGGAAGCTCCTGATTTCAGTCAGGCCACAGGGAGAGAAATAAACTCCAGACCCAATAGTCCGATTGAACAGCTCTGAACGGGGCCCTTTCGCTCACTGTGTGGGAGCTGGGGCATCACAGCCTCCGAAGGACATTCCCTCCCGTTACTTTGCTTGTGAGCAGGGAAAAGGAGAGGGAACAGCCCGGATTCTCAGCTCGGCCAATGTCCAATGGCCGGGCAGAGTGTGAGGGAAGCACACGGAGCGGCCAGTCTGGGGGGGGTCAAAGGAGAAGGAGAGGTTGCAAACAGTCCCTGGATTGTAGTCTGAGTACCGCTGGCCAGACAGTCGATTGGTTCACCAGAGCTGAGCTCGATCCCATCCTCCGCTGATGCCCAGTCTCCTGCGCTGTCCGGCAGGGATCACTGGATAGCGATCAGGAGCAGAAACCACCCCCTCCCCCAGCCCCCCAGCTCCCCCACCGCCACGCCCCAATTTACCTTCCCTGGTTATGGGGCACTGCAGAAAGAACTTGCATTTCTATCTCACCTTTCACCATCTCAGGATGTTCCAAAGCGCTTTACAGCTAATGAAGTACTTTTATGAAGTGTAGTCACTGTTGTAATGTAGGAAACGCAGCAGCCAATTTGCGCACAGCAAGATCCCACAAACAGCAATGAGATCAATGACAAGCTCATCTGTTTTCAGTGATGTTGGTTGAGGGATAAATATCGGCCCCGGGACACAGGGGAGAACTCCCCTTCTCTTCATCGAAATAGTGGCCGTGGGATCTTTTACATCCAGCTGAGAGGGGCAGACGGGGTATTGCTTTAAGGTCTCATCTGAAAATCGGCATCTCCGACAGTGCGGCGCTCCCTCGGTACCGGCACTGGGAGTGTCGGCCTGGATTATGGCTCGAGTCTCTGGATGTGGGGGCTCGAACCCGCGACCTCCTGGCTCGGAGGGGAGAGAGAGTGTGAGCTACCCACTGAGTCACAGCCTGACACAGCAGTCTGACTCGGCACGGGGCAGGGAGGATCGAAACCTGGTGTATGAGAGGTGCTGAAGGGAGGGCGATGGGGGTTGGGGGTCTTCACTGACCTGGCTTGGTAGGCTCGATTTGGCAGATGTCCACGGGACCATCCATGAAGTGACCGACGGCTGTCCGGCGGTCACTGCCCAGGTAGTTCTCCACCACCAGCGTGTAGTTGCCATTGTTGCAGTGGGTGGGGCTGGCCAGCTCCCGGCAGCCGTGGATCTCATTTGGCGCCTCCTCGTATATGGCCGTCCAGCTGATGAGGTTGTCGGGCAGCTCCAGGGAGTCGTAGATCCAGCGGGTGGTGGGCCGAGGGTTCCCCCGCACCACGAACGAGAAGCACCAGTTGTGGTGGTTGACGGCGTCAGACAGGCTCAGGATCTCAGGCTTATCTGCCAGAGGATTGAATGGAGAAAGTCAGCTCGCCCTGGAGCAGGGCCTGAGGGTCCTTGGTGTGTAGGTGGAGGTCGAGCATGGGCAGATTCAGACTAGGGTTCTGATCCGAGAGAGGGATCGTCCGGGAAGGAGCAGGGAGACCCTGTGAGATCGCCAGCAAACTGGGGCCCACCTCCCCACCAGACCATCAGGGAACTGGGACCCAACTCCCCACCAGACCATCAGGGAACTGGGACCCACCTCCCCACCAGACCATCAGGGAACTGGGACCCACCTCCCCACCAGACCATCAGGAACTGGGACCCACCTCCCCACCAGACCATCAGGGAACTGGGACCCACCTCCCCACCAGACCATCAGGGAACTGGGACCCACCTCCACACCAGACCATCAGGGAACTGGGACCCACCTCCCCACCAGACCATCAGGGAACTGGGACCCACCTCCCCACCAGACCATCAGGGAACTGGGACCCAACTCCCCACCAGACCATCAGGGAACTGGGACCCAACTCCCCACCAGACCATCAGGGAACTGGGACCCACCTCCCCACCAGACCATCAGGGAACTGGGACCCACCTCCCCACCAGACCATCTGGAACTGGGACCCAACTCCCCACCAGACCATCAGGGAACTGGGATCCAACTCCCCACAGACCATCAGGGAACTGGGATCCAACTCCTCATCAGACCATCAGGGAACTGGGATCCAACTCCTCATCAGACCATCAGGGAACTGGGATCCAACACCTCATCAGACCATCAGGGAACTGGGATCCAACTCCACATCAGACCATCAGGGAACTGGGACCCAACTCCACATCAGACCATCAGGGAACTGGGACCCACCTCCGCACCAGACCATCAGGGAACTGGGACCCACCTCCCCACCAGACCATCAGGGAACTGGGACCCAACTCCACATCAGACCATCAGGGAACTGGGACCCACCTCCCCACCAGACCATCAGGGAACTGGGACCCACCTCCCCACCAGACCATCAGGGAACTGGGACCCAACTCCCCACCAGACCATCAGGGAACTGGGACCCAACTCCCCACCAGACCATCAGGGAACTGGGACCCACCTCCCCACCAGACCATCAGGGAACTGGGACCCACCTCCCCACAGACCATCTGGAACTGGGACCCAACTCCCCACCAGACCATCAGGGAACTGGGATCCAACTCCCCACAGACCATCAGGGAACGGGGACCCACCTCCCCACCAGACCATCAGGGAACTGGGACCCACCTCCCCACCAGACCATCAGGGAACTGGGACCCACCTCCCCACCAGACCATCAGGGAACTGGGATCCAACTCCACATCAGACCATCAGGGAACTGGGACCCACCTCCCCACCAGACCATCAGGGAACTGGGATCCAACTCCTCATCAGACCATCAGGGAACTGGGATCCAACTCCACATCAGACCATCAGGGAACTGGGACCCAACTCCACATCAGACCATCAGGGAACTGGGACCCACCTCCCCACAGACCATCTGGAACTGGGACCCAACTCCCCACCAGACCATCAGGGAACTGGGATCCAACTCCCCACAGACCATCAGGGAACGGGGACCCACCTCCCCACCAGACCATCAGGGAGCTGGGACCCACCTCCCCACCAGACCATCAGGGAACTGGGACCCACCTCCCCACCAGACCATCAGGGAACTGGGATCCAACTCCACATCAGACCATCAGGGAACTGGGACCCACCTCCCCACCAGACCATCAGGGAACTGGGATCCAACTCCTCATCAGACCATCAGGGAACTGGGATCCAACTCCACATCAGACCATCAGGGAACTGGGATCCAACTCCTCATCAGACCATCAGGGAACTGGGATCCAACTCCTCATCAGACCATCAGGGAACTGGGATCCAACTCCTCATCAGACCATCAGGGAACTGGGATCCAACTCCACATCAGACCATCAGGGAACTGGGACCCAACTCCACATCAGACCATCAGGGAACTGGGACCCACCTCCGCACCAGACCATCAGGGAACTGGGACCCACCTCCCCACCAGACCATCAGGGAACTGGGACCCACCTCCCCACCAGACCATCAGGGAACTGGGACCCACCTCCCCACCAGACCATCAGGGAACTGGGACCCAACTCCCCACCAGACCATCAGGGAACTGGGACCCAACTCCCCACCAGACCATCAGGGAACTGGGACCCACCTCCCCACCAGACCATCAGGGAACTGGGACCCACCTCCCCACAGACCATCTGGAACTGGGACCCAACTCCCCACCAGACCATCAGGGAACTGGGATCCAACTCCCCACAGACCATCAGGGAACGGGGACCCACCTCCCCACCAGACCATCAGGGAACTGGGACCCACCTCCCCACCAGACCATCAGGGAACTGGGACCCACCTCCCCACCAGACCATCAGGGAACTGGGATCCAACTCCACATCAGACCATCAGGGAACTGGGACCCACCTCCCCACCAGACCATCAGGGAACTGGGATCCAACTCCTCATCAGACCATCAGGGAACTGGGATCCAACTCCACATCAGACCATCAGGGAACTGGGACCCAACTCCACATCAGACCATCAGGGAACTGGGACCCACCTCCCCACAGACCATCTGGAACTGGGACCCAACTCCCCACCAGACCATCAGGGAACTGGGATCCAACTCCCCACAGACCATCAGGGAACGGGGACCCACCTCCCCACCAGACCATCAGGGAACTGGGACCCACCTCCCCACCAGACCATCAGGGAACTGGGACCCACCTCCCCACCAGACCATCAGGGAACTGGGATCCAACTCCACATCAGACCATCAGGGAACTGGGACCCACCTCCCCACCAGACCATCAGGGAACTGGGATCCAACTCCTCATCAGACCATCAGGGAACTGGGATCCAACTCCACATCAGACCATCAGGGAACTGGGACCCAACTCCACATCAGACCATCAGGGAACTGGGACCCACCTCCGCACCAGACCATCAGGGAACTGGGACCCACCTCCCCACCAGACCATCAGGGAACTGGGACCCAACTCCACATCAGACCATCAGGGAACTGGGACCCACCTCCCCACCAGACCATCAGGGAACTGGGACCCACCTCCCCACCAGACCATCAGGGAACTGGGACCCAACTCCCCACCAGACCATCAGGGAACTGGGACCCAACTCCCCACCAGACCATCAGGGAACTGGGACCCACCTCCCCACCAGACCATCAGGGAACTGGGACCCACCTCCCCACAGACCATCTGGAACTGGGACCCAACTCCCCACCAGACCATCAGGGAACTGGGATCCAACTCCCTACAGACCATCAGGGAACGGGGACCCACCTCCCCACCAGACCATCAGGGAACTGGGACCCACCTCCCCACCAGACCATCAGGGAACTGGGACCCACCTCCCCACCAGACCATCAGGGAACTGGGATCCAACTCCACATCAGACCATCAGGGAACTGGGACCCACCTCCCCACCAGACCATCAGGGAACTGGGATCCAACTCCTCATCAGACCATCAGGGAACTGGGATCCAACTCCACATCAGACCATCATGGAACTGGGACCCAACTCCACATCAGACCATCAGGGAACTGGGACCCACCTCCCCACCAGACCATCAGGGAACTGGGACCCACCTCCGCACCAGACCATCAGGGAACTGGGATCCAATTCCGCATCAGACCACCAGGGTGAGACCTCAGACCCAGCTCCCCATGAGACCAGCAAGGAACTGGGATTCAGCTCACAAATGAAACCCTACCTGATTAGCATTGTAGCTCGCTGTTGTGCCTTCAATGGGTTTACTCAGCACAGGCCAGGCAAAGAGCCTGGGCCCTTCGTGCTCCGTGTGGGTTAGTCCCATGTCGGGCAGGGGTGAGAAGCCCGGAGGAATTCGCCCCTAGTTAAATCAATTTGACGCCAAGGTTCAGTTTTAGAAGCTTGTAGATTGTAGGAGGACGGGAAGACTGAGCGAGGGGATGTTGGGACCGTGGGAAAGAACGAGTTGGAGGAGGAGAGGGTGTGGTGAGTCTTGGTTTCAACACAGCGAGGATGTAGGGGAGGGGGAAGAGTGAGTAGGACGGGGGATTTGAGCTTAGGAGGGACGAAAGTGGAGCGTTCAGAGGGGAATTGATCATCGTAGGATCAAAAGAGAGGAAGAGAGACAGGAAAGAGAGAGAGAGAGTGAGAGACAAGAGAGAGAAACAGAAGAGAGAGAAAGACAGAGAGAGACAGAGATTCAGAAAGATAGAGAGACAGAGACAGAGAGATAGAGAGACAGAGAGAGACCGAGGGAGAGAGACAGGACAGAGAGGGAGGGAAAGACAGAGAGTGAGAGTGAGACACACACACAGAGACAGAGAGAGAGAGAGACACACAGCAAGAGAGAGAGAGGGAGAGAGGGAGAGACACAGAGAGTGAGACGAGAGAGAGAGGGAGAGAAAGAGAGAGTGAGACAAGAGAGAGTGAGACAAGAGAGAGAGAGAGGGGGAGAGAGAGGAGAGGAACTGGCGATCCTTGATTCGAACACGGTGACGATGTAAGGAGGAAGGATGAAGCTTACACAGCACCGAGAGGGTGATTGAGACTTCGACCTGCCCCACCAGGTTCTCGGCCCTGCAGGTCAGGTTACTGCCGTTCTCCTCAGGTGCAACGTGAAGCAGTTTGAGGACCACCTCCTGTGGGTTCTCGTCATCCACCTGAAGGGCACAGACAAGTAAACCAATCACTCGAACATCCGGGAAAGCGTGCCCACCCCTCTCTAACCCCTCTCTCACACTCCTCAATGGATGCAGGAAACCCTCTTCTTCTAACCGATGATCCCGCTCTCACCTCTCTGCCTGGGGTAGATTTGAACCTAGGCACAAGGGTTGAATCCAATTGTGTTGCAATTAAATTGCTCACTTCACACCATAGCCCCCCCTTCCCTCACCCTTCCTATCGCCTGGGCTGGGCTGTATGGATGAGCATTTTGTGAAGGGGACGTGTGTCACGGGGGCTGGGGGTGAGTCACGCAACTGACCTCTACGCCATTGGGCTGGATGGAGGAGGGGAGTGGGGCTGGGGGGGGGGCTAGAATCGGCCAGGGTTTCTGCTCCCAGTACATGCGCTGCTGGAACATCCACGTGTCGGGTGAGGGCAGGATCAGAGTCAACCCCCTCCCCCAGTGGCTCAATACCCTGCAGACCCTCACTGCTTGGGCTCGCACATGAAGAACGAGCCACTTAGGTGTGAGGTACCAGGAGGTGGTCTGCGCCCCATGGAGCCCGAACCCCGGCGAGGGGAAGCGCTGACGAGGGTGAAGGGTTTCTGCTGATCTTCTCAACTGTTCGAGCCCTCCCTCCCCTCCCCATGGAGACCCGGTGCCTCCGCATTACCTCGACAGAGTGATTGGACTTCAGGTCTGTGATGATCCACCTCACCGACGGGCGGGGGCTTCCCGATGCGTTGCATCTCAGCGTCAGGTTCTCGCCTTCCTTCACCGTGACGTTCTCCAGGCTTATGCTGGCCTTGGCAAAATCTGCAAGGTCACGGAAAAGGTCACGGTGAAGATCATGGTAATGGTTATGGTAAAGGTCATGGTAATGGTTACGGAAAAGGTCACGGTAAAGATCATGGTGATGGTCACGGTAAAGGTCATGGTAATGGTCACGTAATGGTTACGGAAAAGGTCACGGTAAAGATCATGGTAATGGTCACGGTAAAGGTCATGGTAATGGTCACGGTAATGGTCATGGTAAAGGTCACGGTAATGGTCATGGCAAAGGTCATGGTAATGGTCACAGTAAAGGTCATGGTAATGGTCATGGCAAAGGTCATGGAAAAGGCCATGGTAAAGATCATGGTAATGGTCATGGAAAAGGTCATGGTAATGTCATGGAAAAGGTCATGGTAAAGATCATGGTAAAGGTTATGGAAATGGTCATGGTAAAGGTCATGGAAAAGATCATGGTAATGGTCACGGTAAAGGTCATGGGAAGGTCATGCTTGACCAACCTTATTGAATTCTTTGAAGAAGTAACAGAAAGTGTAGACAAGGGCAATGCAGTAGATGTAATATATTTGGATTTTCAAAAGACCTTCGATAAGGTACCGCATTGTAGACTCATGACGAAGGTCAGAGCATGTGGAGTCAGGGGACAAGTAGTAGAATGGATAGCAAGCTGGCTACAAAACAGAAAACAGAGAGAAGCAGTTAAAGGTAGTTACTCAAACAGACACAAGGTGGGAAGTGGTGTTCCTCAAGGATCAGTGCTGGGACCACTGTTGTTCACCATTTACATAAATGATTTGGACTCGGGAATTGGAAGTACAATTTCAAAATTTGCGGACGACACCAAATTAGGGAATGTGATTAATACTGAGGAGGACTGCAACAAAATACAGGAAGACATTAATAAACTTGGAGAATGGGCGTGTAATTGACAAATGAATTTCAATATAGATAAGTGTGAGGTGTTACGTTTTGATAGGGAAATTAAGGAGGCCACATACTGCTTGGAAAATAAGAGTCTAAATGGGGTACAGATACACAAATCATTAAAAGTAGCAACACAGGTTAATAAGACCATAAAAAAAGCAAACCAAGCACTGGGGTTCATTTCTAGAAGGATACAATTGAAAAGTAAAGTCGTTATGCCAAACTTATATCGAACCTTGGTTAGACCACGCTTGGGGTACTGTGAACAGTTCTGGTCTCCAAATTATAAAAAGGATATGGACTGGAGAAAGTGCAAAAAAGATTTACTATAATGATACCAGAATTGAGAGGTTATAACTATCGGGAAAGATTGAGCAGGCTGGGGCTCTTTCCTCTAAAAAAGATAAGACTGATAGATGTCTTTAAAATTATGATAGGGTAGACGTGGAGAAGATGATTCCACTTGCGGGGGAGACCAGAACTAGGGGGTCATAAATATAAGATAGTCACTAATAAATCCAATCGGGAATTCAGGAGAAACTTCTTTACCCAGAGAGTGGTGAGAGTGTGGAACTCACTACCACAAGTAGCTGAGGCGAATAACATAAATGGATTTAAGAGGAAGCTGGATAAACACATGAGAAGGGAATAGAAGGATATGTTGATAGGGTGAGATGAAGAGGGGGGGGAGGAGGCTCGTGTGGAGCATAAAGACCGGCATAGACTGGTTGTGCCGAAGGGCCTGTTTTGTGCTGTACATTCTTTGTAATTCTTTGTAATCATGGTATTGGTCATGGAAAAGGTCATGGTAAAGATCATGGAAGCGGTCACGGTAATAGTCATGGTAAATGTCACGGTAAAGGTCATGGTAAAGATCATGGAAGCGGTCATGGTAATAGTCATGGTAAAGGTCATGGTAAATGTCACAGTAAAGGTCATGGTAAAGATCATGCTAATGGTAAAGGTCATGGAACTGGTCATGGAAAAGGTCACAGAATCATACAGCACAGAAGGAGGCCATTCGGTCCATTGTACCTGTGTTGGCTCTTTGAAAGAGCTATCCAATTAGTCCCACTCCCCCCCTGCTCTTTCCCCGTAGCCCTGCAAATGTTTTCCTTTTTAACTATTTATCCAATTCCCTTTTGAAAGTTATTATTGAATCTGCTTCCACCGCCCTTTCAGGCAGCGCATTCCAGATCATAACAACCCGCTGCATAAAAAATTCTCTTCATCCCCCCTCTGGTTCTTTTGCCAATTATCTTAAATCTGTGTCCTCTGGTTACCGACCCTCCTGCCAGTGGGAACAGTTTCACCCTAATTACTCGATCAAAACAGCTCGTAATTGGAAACGTGGGAGAGGTGGGCTCTCGTTAACTGCTCAGCTGTACCTTTACCGGGCAGGGGCTCTTTCCACCTGAGGAGTGCCCTGTCCCAGCGTGCTCTTGTGGGTGGGCACCGATCACAGACTCTGCACCTCACCCCACCCCCAAGGTAAGGGAACAAGGGGCCAGTCACCTCCAAGCCAAATCTCACACTCCTCCCGACAGCCATTTCCTGAGCAGTGTTGTTTTGAGCCCCAGGTGACAAGGCGGGATGCTTACCGCAGTCTGGGATCTGCATGCTCTCCAGCAGGATGGCACTGTTGTTCTGCCAACAGCTCAGGCTCTGGTTGCCCAGCGCTGCCCATCCGCTCTCCTGCCACAGCTGCAGCCAGAGAATCTCACAGGAACAGCTGAAGATATTCCCTGCGAGTACCCTAGGGAAGAGGAAGAGAAATTCTCAGATGTAGGATCTGTCTTCATGTGAGGGTGTGTGTGAGAGAGAGGGTATGTGAGTGGGTGAGAGTGTGTGTGAGTGTGTGTGAATATCCAGAGTCCGTGTCTGATTATTCGATCACGGACTCTCTCCCCATCAATCCCACTCCATCCAGAGTCCGTGTCTGATTATTCGATCACGGACTCTCTCCCCATCAGTCCCACTCCATCCAGAGTCCGTGTCTGATTATTCGATCACGGACTCTCTCCCCATCAGTCCCTCTCCATCCAGAGTCCGTGTCTGATTATTCGATCACGGACTCTCCCCCCATCAGTCCCTCTCCATCCAGAGTCCGTGTCTGATTATTCGATCATGGACTCTCTCCCCCATCAGTCCCTCTCCATCCAGAGTCCGTGTCTGATTATTCGATCATGGACTCTCCCCCCATCAGTCCCTCTCCATCCAGAGTCCGTGTCTGATTATTCGATCATGGACTCTCCCCCCATCAGTCCCTCTCCATCCAGAGTCCGTGTCTGATTATTCGATCATGGACTCTCTCCCCATCAGTCCCTCTCCATCCAGAGTCCGTGTCTGATTATTCGATCATGGACTCTCCCCCCATCAGTCCCTCTCCATCCAGAGTCCGTGTCTGATTATTCGATCACGGACTCTCCCCCCATCAGTCCCACTCCATCCAGAGTCCGTGTCTGATTATTCGATCACGGACTCTCCCCCCATCAGTCCCACTCCATCCAGAGTCCGTGTCTGATTATTCGATCACGGACTCTCCCCCCATCAGTCCCTCTCCATCCAGAGTCCGTGTCTGATTATTCGATCACGGACTCTCCCCCCATCAGTCCCTCTCCATCCAGAGTCCGTGTCTGATTATTCGATCACGGACTCTCCCCCCATCAGTCCCTCTCCATCCAGAGTCCGTGTCTGATTATTCGATCACGGACTCTCCTCCCATCAGTCCCTCTCCATCCAGAGTCCGTGGGGGTCATTCTGACTTTGTGCGATGGTGTGAAACGGGCGAGAGCGAATCAGCAACCAGTTTTACATCTCTCCCGATTTTTATTTCCTTTAAAGTCAACAAAATTCTGGCAAAATTGTGGGATGCCAGTTATACTCACAGCTCCATCAGGTGCAGGGATGCGAAAGACTTCCAGGATAGGGTGACCAGGGCATTCGATGACAGGTTTCTGAAGGAAAAAATAAAGAATGTTTATCTGAAATCGGAATCCCTCTCTTCAAACAACAAACATGGTCCTCAGCATCCTCCTAAAACTGGACTGTAGCAAATCCCTCAGGGGATCATGTCCCCTGGGCCCTGTACTGTCCCTGGGCCCTGTACTGTCCCTGGGCCCTGTACTGTCCCCGGGCCCTGTACTGTCCCAGGGCTCTGTACTGTCCCTGGGCCCTGTACTGTCCCCGGGCCCTGTACTGTCCCCGGGCCCTGTACTGTCCCATGGGCCCTGTACTGTCCCCGGGCCCTGTACTGTCCCAGGGCTCTGTACTGTCCCCGGGCCCTGTACTGTCCCAGGGCTCTGTACTGTCCCAGGGCTCTGTACTGTCCCCGGGCCCTGTACTGTCCCCTGAGCCCTGTACTGTCCCCGGGCCCTGTACTGTCCCCGGGCCCTGTACTGTCCCAGGGCTCTGTACTGTCCCCGGGCCCTGTACTGTCCCCGGGCCCTGTACTGTCCCCTGAGCCCTGTACTGTCCCCGGGCCCTGTACTGTCCCCGGGCCCTGTACTGTCCCCGGGCCCTGTACTGTCCCCTGAGCCCTGTACTGTCCCCGGGCCCTGTACTGTCCCAGGGCTCTGTACTGTCCCCGGGCCCTGTATTGTCCCCGGGCCCTGTACTGTCCACTGGGCCCTGTACTGTCCCCGGGCCCTGTACCCTGGGCCCTGTACTGTCCCTGGGCCCTGTACTGTCCCCGGGCCCTGTACTGTCCACTGGGCCCTGTACTGTCCCCGGGCCCTGTACTGTCCACTGGGCCCTGTACTGTCCCCGGGCCCTGTACTGTCCCAGGGCTCTGTACTGTCCCCGGGCCCTGTACTGTCCCCTGAGCCCTGTACTGTCCCCGGGCCCTGTACTGTCCCCGGGCCCTGTACTGTCCCCGGGCCCTGTACTGTCCCAGGGCTCTGTACTGTCCCCGGGCCCTGTACTGTCCCCGGGCCCTGTACTGTCCCCTGAGCCCTGTACTGTCCCGGGCCCTGTACTGTCCCCGGGCCCTGTACTGTCCCCGGGCCCTGTACTGTCCCCTGAGCCCTGTACTGTCCCCGGGCCCTGTACCCTGGGCCCTGTACTGTCCCTGGGCCCTGTACTGTCCCCGGGCCCTGTACTGTCCACTGGGCCCTGTACTGTCCCCGGGCCCTGTACTGTCCACTGGGCCCTGTACTGTCCCATGGGCCCTGTACTGTCCCCGGGCCCTGTACTGTCCCAGGGCTCTGTACTGTCCCCGGGCCCTGTACTGTCCCCTGAGCCCTGTACTGTCCCCGGGCCCTGTATTGTCCCCGGGCCCTGTACTGTCCACTGGGCCCTGTACTGTCCCCGGGCCCTGTACCCTGGGCCCTGTACTGTCCCTGGGCCCTGTACTGTCCCCGGGCCCTGTACTGTCCACTGGGCCCTGTACTGTCCCCGGGCCCTGTACTGTCCACTGGGCCCTGTACTGTCCCCGGGCCCTGTACCCTGGGCCCTGTACTGTCCCAGGGCTCTGTACTGTCCCCGGGCCCTGTATTGTCCCCGGGCCCTGTACTGTCCACTGGGCCCTGTATTGTCCCCGGGCCCTGTACCCTGGGCCCTGTACTGTCCCTGGGCCCTGTACTGTCCCCGGGCCCTGTACTGTCCCCTGGGCCCTGTACTGTCCCCTGGACCCTGTACTGTCCCTGGGCCCTGTACTGTCCCCTGGGCCCTGTACTGTCCCTGGGCCCTGTACTGTCCCCTGGGCCCTGTACTGTCCCTGGGCCCTGTACTATCTCCGGGCCCTGTACTGTCCCAGGGCTCTGTACTGTCCCCTGGGCCCTGTACTGTCCCCGTCCCCTGGGCCCCGTAATGTCCCCTGAGCCCTGTACTGTCTCCTGGGCCATGTACTGTCCCCTGGGCCATGTACTGTCCCTGGGCCCTGTACTGTCTCCTGGGCCATGTACTGTCCCCTGGGCCCTGAACTGAGAGATATATAAAGTGAGAGAGATGGAGAGAAACAGAGAGGGATGTAGGAGGAAAGAAAAACAAAGAGAGACAGATAGTGGCAGAGAGACACAGATCAATAGACTGTTACACAGATAGAAATATATATAGATAGATGGATAGTGCCAGATAGACAGATAGGTTTCAAGGAGCATATTAAAGGAGGAGAGAGAGGCAGAGAGGTTTAGGGAGGGAATTCCAGAGCTTAGGGTCTAGGCAGCTGAAGGCACGGCCGCCAATGGTGGAGCGATGGAAATCGGGGATGAGCAAGAGGCATTGGAGGAATGCAGAGGTCTCGGAGGGTTGTAGAAAGAAGTAGAGATAAACAGATAGAGAAAGATAAACAGATAGAGAAAGATAAACAGTTAAAGATAGATAAACAGATATGTGGAGAAAGATGAACAGCAGAGAGAGAGAGAAAAACAGGGAGATGGAAACAGTGAGTTCTGAGCAAGAGTTACAGAGCTCCCACAAGCCCGGGGTGGGTGGGGGGGGGGGAGAAGCTCGACACCTACCTCTCCCAGCCTAGCACAGAGGTACAGCAACAGCCATCGCCAGTGCGGGGGGATGTACCAGGGACAGCAGCTTGATGAGAGACAGGGAAGGAAACTGGGGAGAAATGTGTAAACAGAAGAGACAGATTCGTTCCTGCGTCACTGTCTCCTGAGCGATCAGCCCCCGTCACCAGTTCTGGTAATGATGGCAGCTGAAAGCTTCATTGATTTTCAATTAGCAGCTAACTACTGCACAAGATTAAATATGGATCAGCTAAATAAATACTGGAAATACAAGGAGCTTAACATGAACCCATGGGGATTACCTCAGACTCTACAGAATCTATGGAGCCTGGGTGGTGCAGTAGGTTAGACGCTGGCCTTTCACCCCCCTGGGGTCAGGCTTTCAATCCAGCCCAGACTGATGGGATCAAAGACTCCTCTCTCTGCTGTGAGGCCCTCAATCCAGAGATGCTGCAAGATGGCTGGACAAATGGCACAAGTGAGGTGGGGGCAGAGGCATATTGCTGGGGCAGTGTAGACG
>NW_027138229.1:45000-66086 GCF_035084215.1 Heptranchias perlo | reverse complement strand
TTCTATCTCTCTCTCTCCTCACTCTATCTCTCTCTCTCCTCACTCTATCTCTCTCTCTCCTCACTCTACCTCTCTCTCTCCTCACTCTATCTCTCTCTCTCCTCACTCTATCTCTCTCTCTCCTCACTCTATCTCTCCCTCTCCTCACTCTATCTCTCCCTCTCCTCACTCTATCTCTCTCCCTCTCCTCACTCTATCTCTCTCTCTCTCTCCTCACTCTATCTCTCTCTCTCCTCACTCTCTCACTCTCTCTCTCTCCCCCTCACTCACTCTCTCTCCCCCTCACTCACTCTCTCTCCCCCTCACTCTCTCTCTTTCTCTCTTTTCTCTCTCTCTCCTCACTCTATCTCTCTCTCTCCTCACTCTATCTCTCTCCTCTCCTCACTCTATCTCTCTCTCTCCTCACTCTATCTCTCTCTCTCCTCACTCTATCTCTCTATCTCTCTCTCTCTCCTCACTCTATCACACTCTCTCCTCACTCTCTCTCTCTCCTCACTCTATCTATCTCTCTCTCTCCTCACTCTATCTCTCTCTCT
This sequence comes from Heptranchias perlo, assembly GCF_035084215.1. Classification (NCBI taxonomy): domain Eukaryota; kingdom Metazoa; phylum Chordata; class Chondrichthyes; order Hexanchiformes; family Hexanchidae; genus Heptranchias; species Heptranchias perlo. The sequence continues at coordinate 65,550 of NW_027138229.1, read as the reverse complement.
CCTCACTCTACCTCTCTCTCTCCTCACTCTATCTCTCTCTCTCCTCACTCTATCTCTCTCTCTTCCTCACTCTACCTCTCTCTCTCCTCACTCTATCTCTCTCTCTCCTCACTCTATCTCTCTCTCTCCTCACTCTATCTCTCTCTCTCTCTCCTCACTCTATCTCTCTCTCTCCTCACTCTCTCACTCTCTCTCTCTCCCCCTCACTCACTCTCTCTCCCCCTCACTCACTCTCTCTCCCCCTCACTCTCTCTCTTTCTCACTTTTCTCTCTCTCCTCACTCTATCTCTCTCTCTCCTCACTCTATCTCTCTCTCTCCTCACTCTATCTCTCTCTCTCCTCACTCTACCTCTCTCTCTCCTCACTCTATCTCTCTCTCTCCTCACTCTATCTCTCTCTCTCCTCACTCTATCTCTCTCTCTCCTCACTCTATCTCTCTCTCTCCTCACTCTATCTCTCTCTCTCCTCACTCTATCTCTCTCTCTCCTCACTCTATCTCTCCCTCTCCTCACTCTATCTCTCCCTCTCCTCACTCTATCTCTCTCTCTCTCCTCACTCTATCTCTCTCTCTCTCTCCTCACTCTATCTCTCTCTCTCCTCACTCTCTCACTCTCTCTCTCTCCCCCTCACTCACTCTCTCTCCCCTCACTCACTCTCTCTCCCCCTCACTCTCTCTCTCTTCCTCTTTTCTCTCTCTCCTCACTCTATCTCTCTCTCTCCTCACTCTATCTCTCCCACTCCTCACTCTATCTCTCTCTCTCCTCACTCTATCTCTCTCTCTCCTCACTCTATCTCTCTCTCCTCACTCTATCTCTCTCTCTCCTCACTCTATCTCTCTCTCTCTCCTCACTCTATCTCTCTCTCTCCTCACTCTATCTCTCTCTCCTCACTCTATCTCTCTCTCTCCTCACTCTATCTCTCTCTCTCTCCTCACTCTATCTCTCTCTCTCCTCACTCTATCTCTCTCTCTCTCCTCACTCTATCTCTCTCTCCTCACTCTATCTCTCTCTCTCCTCACTCTATCTCTCTCTCTCTCTCCTCACTCTATCTCTCTCTCTCTCTCCTCAATCTATCTCTCTCTCTCCTCACTCTCTCACTCTCTCTCTCTCCCCTCACTCACTCTCTCTCCCCCTCACTCTCTCTCTTTCCTCTTTTTCTCTCTCCCCCCTCTCTCTCTATCACACACTCTCTCTCCCCCCTCTCTCTCTCCCCTTTCTATCTCTCTCCTCACTTTATCTCTCTCTCTCCTCACTCTCTCTCTCTCTCTCCTCACTCTATCTCTCTCTCTCCTCACTCTATCTCTCTCTCCTCACTCTATCTCTCTCTCTCCTCACTCTATCTCTCTCTCTCTCCTCACTCTATCTCTCTCTCTCCTCACTCTATCTCTCTCTCTCCTCACTCTATCTCTCTCTCTCCTCACTCTATCTCTCTCTCTCCTCACTCCATCTCTCTCTCTCTCCTCACTCCATCTCTCTCTCTCTCCTCACTCTATCTCTCTCTCTCCTCACTCTATCTCTCTCTCTCTCTCCTCAATCTATCTCTCTCTCTCCTCACTCTCTCACTCTCTCTCTCTCCCCCTCACTCACTCTCTCTCCCCCTCACTCTCTCTCTTTCTCTTTTTCTCTCTCCCCCCTCTCTCTCTATCACACACTCTCTCTCCCCCCTCTCTCTCTCTCCCCTTTCTATCTCTCTCCTCACTTTATCTCACTCTATCTCTCTCTCTCCTCACTCTATCTCTCTCTCTCCTCACTCTATCTCTCTCTCCTCACTCTATCTCTCTCTCTCCTCACTCTATCTCTCTCTCTCCTCACTCTATCTCTCTCTCTCCTCACTCTATCTCTCTCTCTCCTCACTCTATCTCTCTCTCTCCTTACTCTATCTCTCTCTCTCTCCTCACTCTATCTCTCTCTCTCCTCACTCTATCTCTCTCTCTCTCCTCACTCTATCTCTCTCTCTCCTCACTCTATCTCTCTCTCTCTCCTCACTCTATCTCTCTCTCTCTCCTCACTCTATCTCTCTCTCTCTCCTCACTCTATCTCTCTCTCTCTCCTCACTCTATCTCTCTCTCTCCTCACTCCATCTCTCTCTCTCCTCACTCTATCTCTCTCTCTCTCCTCACTCTATCTCTCTCTCTCCTCACTCTATCTCTCTCTCTCCTCACTCTATCTCTCTCTCTCCTCACTCTATCTCTCTCTCTCCTCACTCTATCTCTCTCTCTCCTCACTCTATCTCTCTCTCCTCACTCGATCACACTCTCTCCTCAGTCTATCACACTCTCTCCTCACTCTATCTCTCTCTCCTCACTCTATCTCTCTCTCTCCTCACTCTATCTCTCTCTCTCCTCACTCTATCTCTCTCTCTCCTCACTCTATCACACTCTCTCCTCACTCGAGCTCTCTCTCTCCTCACTCGAGCTCTCTCTCTCCTCACTCGAGCTCTCTCTCTCCTCACTCGAGCTCTCTCTCTCCTCACTCTAGCTCTCTCTCTCCTCACTCTATCTCTCTCTCTCCTCACTCTATCTCTCTATCTCACTCTCTCTCCTCACTCTATCTCTCTCTCCTCACTCGATCTCTCTCTCCTCACTCGATCTCTCTCTCTCTCCTCACTCGATCTCTCTCTCCTCACTCTATCTCTCTCCTCACTCTATCTCTCTCCTCACTCTATCTCTCTCCTCACTCTATCTCTCTCCTCACTCTATCTCTCTCCTCACTCTATCTCTCTCCTCACTCTATCTCTCTCCTCACTCTATCTCTCTCCTCACTCTATCTCTCTCCTCACTCTATCTCTCTCCTCACTCTATCTCTCTCCTCACTCTATCTCTCTCTCTCCTCACTCTATCTCTCTCTCCTCACTCTATCTCTCTCTCCTCACTCTATCTCTCTCCTCACTCTATCTCTCTCTCTCCTCACTCCCCTCTCTCCTCACTCTATCTCTCTCTCTCCTCACTCTATCTCTCTCTCCTCACTCTATCTCTCTCTCCTCACTCTATCTCTCTCTCCTCACTCTATCTCTCTATCTCTCTCTCTCTCCTCACTCAATCACACTCTCTCCTCACTCTATCTCTCTCTCTCCTCACTCGAGCTCTCTCTCCTCACTCTATCTCTCTCTCTCTCCTCACTCGAGCTCTCTCCCTCCTCACTCGATCTCTCCCTCCTCACTCGATCTCTCTCTCCTCACTCTATCTCTCTCTCCTCACTCTATCTCTCTCTCCTCACTCTATCTCTCTATCTCTCTCTCTCTCCTCACTCTATCACACTCTCTCCTCACTCTATCTCTCTCTCTCCTCACTCGAGCTCTCTCTCTCCTCACTCGAGCTCTCTCTCTCCTCACTCGAGCTCTCTCTCTCCTCACTCTAGCTCTCTCTCTCCTCACTCCAGCTCTCTCTCTCCTCACTCTATCTCTCTAACTCTCTCTCTCTCCTCACTCTATCTCTCTCTCCTCACTCTATCTCTCTCTCTCCTCACTCTATCTCTCTCTCTCCTCACTCTATCTCTCTCTCTCCTCACTCTATCTCTCTCTCCTCACTCTATCTCTCTCTCCTCACTCTATCACACTCTCTCCTCACTCTATCACACTCTCTCTCCCCCTCACTCTCTCTCTTTCTCTTTTTCTCTCTCGCTCTATTTCTGTCACACTCTCTCCCCTCTCTATCACACTCTCTCTCTCTCCTCTCTCTCTATCTCTCTCTATCTCTCACTCCCCCCTCTCTCTATCACACTATCTCTTTTTGTCTCTCTCTATCTCTCTATCACTCTCTCCCCCTCTCTCTCTTTCTCCTTTTCTGTCTCCCCCCTCTCTCTCTATCACACACTCTCTCTCCCCCCTCTCTCTCTCCCCTTTCTCTCTCTCTCTCTCCTCACTCTATCTCTCTCTCTCCTCACTCTATCTCTCTCTCTCCTCACTCTATCTCTCTCTCCTCACTCTATCTCTCTCTCTCCTCACTCTATCTCTCCCTCTCCTCACTCTATCTCTCCCTCTCCTCACTCTATCTCTCTCTCTCCTCACTCTATCTCTCTCTCTCCTCACTCTATCTCTCCCTCTCCTCACTCTATCTCTCTCTCTCCTCACTCTATCTCTCTCTCTCCTCACTCTATCTCTCCCTCTCCTCACTCTATCTCTCCCTCTCCTCACTCTATCTCTCTCTCTCCTCACTCTATCTCTCTCTCTCCTCACTCTCTCACTCTCTCTCTCTCCCCCTCACTCTCTCTCACTCCCCCTCTCTCTATCACACACTCTCTCTCTCCCCCTCTCTCCCTCTTTTTCTCTCTCTCTCTCCCCCCTCTTTTTTTCTCTCCCCCTATCTCTCTCTCCCTCTCCCCCTATCTCTCTCTCCCCCTATCTCTCTCTCCCTCTCCCCCTATCTCTCTCTCCCTCTCCCCCATCTCTCTCTCCCCCGATCTCTCTCTCCCCCTATCTCTCTCTTCCCCCTATCTCTCTCTCTTCCCCCCTATCTCTCTCTCTCTCCCCGATCTCTCTCTCTCTCCCCGATCTCTCTCTCTCTCCCCCTATCTCTCTCTCTCTCCCCTATCTCTCTCTCTCTCCCCTATCTCTCTCTCTCCCCCTATCTCTCTCTCCCCCTCTCTCTCTCTCCCCCCTCTCTCTCTCTCCCCTATCTCTCTTTTTTTCTCTGTATCTCTTCCCTCTCTCCCCTCTCTCTATCACACACTCTCTCTCTCCTCTCTCTCTCTTTTTCTCTCTCTCTCTCCCCTCTCTCTCTTTTTTTCTCTCCCCCTATCTCTCTCTCCCTCTCCCCCTATCTCTCTCTCCCTCTCCCCCTATCTCTCTCTCCCTCTCCCCCTATCTCTCTCTCCCTCCTCTCCCCCTATCTCTCTCTCCCTCTCCCCCTATCTCTCTCTCCCTCTCCCCCTATCTCTCTCTCCCTCTCCCCCTATCTCTCTCTCCCTCTCCCCCTTTCTCTCTCTCCCTCTCCCCCTTTCTCTCTCTCCCTCTCCCCCTTTCTCTCTCTCCCTCTCCCCCATCTCTCTCTCCCCCGATCTCTCTCTCCCCCTATCTCTCTCTTCCCCCTATCTCTCTCTCTTCCCCCTATCTCTCTCTCTCTCCCCCGATCTCTCTCTCTCTCCCCGATCTCTCTCTCTCTCCCCCTATCTCTCTCTCTCTCCCCTATCTCTCTCTCTCCCCCTATCTCTCTCTCCCCCTCTCTCTCTCTCCCCCTCTCTCTCTCTCCCCTATCTCTCTTTTTTTCTCTGTATCTCTTCCCTCTCTCCCCTCTCTCTATCACACACTCTCTCTCTCCTCTCTCTCTCTTTTTCTCTCTCTCTCTCCCCTCTCTCTCTTTTTTTCTCTCCCCCTATCTCTCTCTCCCTCTCCCCCTATCTCTCTCTCCCTCTCCCCCTATCTCTCTCTCCCTCTCCCCCTATCTCTCTCTCCCTCTCCCCCTATCTCTCTCTCCCTCTCCCCCTATCTCTCTCTCCCTCTCCCCCTATCTCTCTCTCCCTCTCCCCCTATCTCTCTCTCCCTCTCCCCCTTTCTCTCTCTCCCTCTCCCCCTTTCTCTCTCTCCCTCTCCCCCTTTCTCTCTCTCCCTCTCCCCCTTTCTCTCTCTCCCTCTCCCCCGATCTCTCTCTCCCTCTCCCCCGATCTCTCTCTCTCTCTCCCCCGATCTCTCTCTCCCTCTCCCCCGATCTCTCTCTCTCTCTCTCCCCCTATCTCTCTCTCCCCCTATCTCTCTCCCCCCCCTATCTCTCTCTCCCCCTATCTCTCTCTCCCCCTATCTCTCTCTCCCCCTATCTCTCTCTCCCCCTATCTCTCTCTCCCCCTATCTCTCTCTCCCCCTATCTCTCTCTCCCCCTATCTCTCTCTCCCCCTATCTCTCTCTCCCCCTATCTCTCTCTCCCCCTATCTCTCTCTCCCCCTATCTCTCTCTCCCCCTATCTCTCTCTCCCCCTATCTCTCTCTCCCCCTATCTCTCTCTCCCCCTATCTCTCTCTCCCCCTATCTCTCTCTCTCCCCTATCTCTCTCTCTCCCCTATCTCTCTCTCTCTCCCCCTATCTCTCTCTCTCTCCCCTATCTCTCTCTCTCCCCGATCTCTCTCTCTCTCCCCGATCTCTCTCTCTCTCCCCCTATCTCTCTCTCTCTCCCCTATCTCTCTCTCTCCTCACTCTATCTCGAGCTCTCTCTCTCTCCTCACTCGAGCTCGCTCTCTTTCCTCACTCTCTCTCTCCTCACTCTATCTCTCTCTCCTCACTCTATCTCTCTCTCTCCTCACTCTATCTCTCTCTCTCCTCACTCTCTCTCTCTCTCTCTCCTCACTCTCTCTCCTCTCTCTCTCCTCACTCTCTCTCTCTCTCTCCTCACTCTATCTCTCTCTCTCCTCACTCTCTCTCCTCACTCTATCTCTCTCTCTCCTCACTCTATCTCTCTCTCTCCTCACTCTATCTCTCTCTCTCCTCACTCTATCTCTCCCACTCCTCACTCTATCTCTCTCTCTCCTCACTCTATCTCTCTCTCTCCTCACTCTATCTCTCACTCTCTCTCTCTCTCCTCACTCTATCACACTCTCTCCTCACTCTATCTCTCTCTCTCCTCACTCTATCTCTCTCTCTCCTCACTCTACCTCTCTCTCTCCTCACTCTATCTCTCTCTCTCCTCACTCTATCTCTCTCTCTCCTCACTCTATCTCTCTCTCTCCTCACTCTACCTCTCTCTCTCCTCACTCTATCTCTCTCTCTCCTCACTCTATCTCTCTCTCTCCTCACTCTATCTCTCTCTCTCCTCACTCTATCTCTCTCTCTCCTCACTCTATCTCTCTCTCCTCACTCTATCTCTCTCTCTCCTCACTCTATCTCTCTCTCTCCTCACTCTATCTCTCTCTCTCCTCACTCTATCTCTCTCTCTCCTCACTCTATCTCTCTCTCTCCTCACTCTACCTCTCTCTCTCCTCACTCGATCTCTCTCTCTCCTCACTCTATCTCTCTCTCTCCTCACTCTATCTCTCTCTCTCCTCACTCTATCTCTCTCTCTCCTCACTCTATCTCTCTCTCTCCTCACTCTATCTCTCTCTCTCCTCACTCTATCTCTCTCCCTCTCCTCACTCTATCTCTCTCTCTCTCTCCTCACTCTATCCTCTCTCTCCTCCCACTCTCTCACTCTCTCTCTCTCCCCCTCACTCACTCTCTCTCCCCCTCACTCACTCTCTCTCCCCCTCACTCTCTCTCTTTCTCTTTTTCTCTCTCTCCTCACTCTATCTCTCCCACTCCTCACTCTATCTCTCTCTCTCCTCACTCTATCTCTCTCTCTCCTCACTCTATCTCTCTATCTCTCTCTCTCTCCTCACTCTATCACACTCTCTCCTCACTCTCTCTCTCTCCTCACTCTATCTATCTCTCTCTCTCCTCACTCTATCTCTCTCTCTCCTCACTCTACCTCTCCCACTCCTCACTCTATCTCTCTCTCTCCTCACTCTATCTCTCTCTCTCCTCACTCTATCTCTCTATCTCTCTCTCTCTCCTCACTCTATCACACTCTCTCCTCACTCTCTCTCTCTCCTCACTCTATCTATCTCTCTCTCTCCTCACTCTATCTCTCTCTCTCCTCACTCTACCTCTCTCTCTCCTCACTCTATCTCTCTCTCTCCTCACTCTATCTCTCTCTCTCCTCACTCTACCTCTCTCTCTCCTCACTCTATCTCTCTCTCTCCTCACTCTATCTCTCTCCCTCTCCTCACTCTATCTCTCTCTCTCTCCTCCTCACTCTATCTCTCTCTCTCCTCACTCTCTCACTCTCTCTCTCTCCCCCTCACTCACTCTCTCTCCCCCTCACTCACTCTCTCTCCCCCTCACTCTCTCTCTTTCTCTTTTTCTCTCTCTCCTCACTCTATCTCTCTCTCTCCTCACTCTATCTCTCCCACTCCTCACTCTATCTCTCTCTCTCCTCACTCTATCTCTCTCTCTCCTCACTCTATCTCTCTATCTCTCTCTCTCTCCTCACTCTATCACACTCTCTCCTCACTCTCTCTCTCTCCTCACTCTATCTATCTCTCTCTCTCCTCACTCTATCTCTCTCTCTCCTCACTCTACCTCTCTCTCTCCTCACTCTAATCTCTCTCTCTCTCCTCACTCTATCTCTCTCTCTCCTCACTCTACCTCTCTCTCTCCTCACTCTATCTCTCTCTCTCCTCACTCTATCTCTCTCTCTCCTCACTCTATCTCTCTCTCTCTCCTCACTCTATCTCTCTCTCTCCTCACTCTATCTCTCTCTCTCCTCACTCTATCTCTCCCTCTCCTCACTCTATCTCTCCCTCTCCTCACTCTATCTCTCCCTCTCCTCACTCTATCTCTCTCTCTCTCTCCTCACTCTACTCTCTCTCTCCTCACTCTCTCACTCTCTCTCTCTCCCCCTCACTCACTCTCTCTCCCCCTCACTCACTCTCTCTCCCCCTCACTCTCTCTCTTTCTCTTTTTCTCTCTCTCCTCACTCTATCTCTCTCTCTCCTCACTCTATCTCTCCCACTCCTCACTCTATCTCTCTCTCTCCTCACTCTATCTCTCTCTCTCCTCACTCTATCTCTCTATCTCTCTCTCTCTCCTCACTCTATCACACTCTCTCCTCACTCTCTCTCTCTCCTCACTCTATCTATCTCTCTCTCTCCTCACTCTATCTCTCTCTCTCCTCACTCTACCTCTCTCTCTCCTCACTCTATCTCTCTCTCTCCTCACTCTATCTCTCTCTCTCCTCACTCTACCTCTCTCTCTCCTCACTCTATCTCTCTCTCTCCTCACTCTATCTCTCTCTCTCCTCACTCTATCTCTCTCTCTCCTCACTCTATCTCTCTCTCTCCTCACTCTATCTCTCTCTCTCCTCACTCTATCTCTCTCTCTCCTCACTCTATCTCTCCCTCTCCTCACTCTATCTCTCCCTCTCCTCACTCTATCTCTCTCTCTCCTCACTCTATCTCTCTCTCTCCTCACTCTATCTCTCTCTCTCCTCACTCTATCTCTCTCTCTCCTCACTCTATCTCTCTCTCTCCTCACTCTATCTCTCCCTCTCCTCACTCTATCTCTCCCTCTCCTCACTCTATCTCTCTCTCTCTCTCCTCACTCTATCTCTCTCTCTCTCTCCTCACTCTATCTCTCTCTCTCCTCACTCTCTCACTCTCTCTCTCTCCCCCTCACTCACTCTCTCTCCCCCTCACTCACTCTCTCTCCCCCTCACTCTCTCTCTTTCTCTTTTTCTCTCTCTCCTCACTCTATCTCTCTCTCTCCTCACTCTATCTCTCCCACTCCTCACTCTATCTCTCTCTCTCCTCACTCTATCTCTCTCTCTCCTCACTCTATCTCTCTCTCCTCACTCTATCTCTCTCTCTCCTCACTCTATCTCTCTCTCTCCTCACTCTCTCACTCTCTCTCCTCACTCTATCTCTCTCTCTCCTCACTCTCTCACTCTCTCTCTCTCCCCCTCACTCACTCTCTCTCCCCCCTCACTCACTCTCTCTCCCCCTCACTCTCTCTCTTTCTCTTTTTCTCTCTCTCCTCACTCTATCTCTCTCTCTCCTCACTCTATCTCTCCCACTCCTCACTCTATCTCTCTCTCTCCTCACTCTATCTCTCTCTCTCCTCACTCTATCTCTCTCTCTCCTCACTCTATCTCTCTCTCCTCACTCTATCTCTCTCTCTCTCCTCACTCTATCTCTCTCTCTCCTCACTCTATCTCTCTCTCCTCACTCTATCTCTCTCTCTCCTCACTCTATCTCTCTCTCCTCACTCTATCTCTCTCTCTCCTCACTCTATCTCTCTCTCTCTCCTCACTCTATCTCTCTCTCTCCTCACTCTATCTCTCTCTCCTCACTCTATCTCTCTCTCTCCTCACTCTATCTCTCTCTCTCTCCTCACTCTATCTCTCTCTCTCCTCACTCTATCTCTCTCTCCTCACTCTATCTCTCTCTCCTCACTCTATCTCTCTCTCTCCTCACTCTATCTCTCTCTCCTCACTCTATCTCTCTCTCTCCTCACTCTATCTCTCTCTCTCTCCTCACTCTATCTCTCTCTCTCCTCACTCTATCTCTCTCTCTCTCCTCACTCTATCTCTCTCTCTCCTCACTCTATCTCTCTCTCTCTCCTCACTTCCTCACTCTATCTCTCTCTCCTCACTCTATCTCTCTCTCTCCTCACTCTATCTCTCTCTCTCTCTCCTCACTCTATCTCTCTCTCTCTCTCCTCAATCTATCTCTCTCTCTCCTCACTCTCTCACTCTCTCTCTCTCCCCCTCACTCACTCTCTCTCCCCCTCACTCTCTCTCTTTCTCTTTTTCTCTCTCCCCCCTCTCTCTCTATCACACACTCTCTCTCCCCCCTCTCTCTCTCCCCTTTCTATCTCTCTCCTCACTTTATCTCACTCTATCTCTCTCTCTCCTCACTCTATCTCTCTCTCTCCTCACTCTATCTCTCTCTCCTCACTCTATCTCTCTCTCTCCTCACTCTATCTCTCTCTCTCCTCACTCTATCTCTCTCTCTCCTCACTCTATCTCTCTCTCTCCTCACTCTATCTCTCTCTCTCTCCTCACTCTATCTCTCTCTCTCCTCACTCTATCTCTCTCTCTCCTCACTCTATCTCTCTCTCTCCTCACTCTATCTCTCTCTCTCCTCACTCTATCTCTCTCTCTCTCCTCACTCTATCTCTCTCTCTCCTCACTCTATCTCTCTCTCTCTCCTCACTCTATCTCTCTCTCTCCTCACTCTATCTCTCTCTCTCTCCTCACTCTATCTCTCTCTCTCTCCTCACTCTATCTCTCTCTCTCTCCTCACTCTATCTCTCTCTCTCCTCACTCTATCTCTCTCTCTCTCCTCACTCTATCTCTCTCTCTCTCCTCACTCTATCTCTCTCTCTCCTCACTCCATCTCTCTCTCTCCTCACTCTATCTCTCTCTCTCCTCACTCTATCTCTCTCTCTCCTCACTCTATCTCTCTCTCTCCTCACTCTATCTCTCTCTCTCCTCACTCTATCTCTCTCTCTCCTCACTCTATCTCTCTCTCTCCTCACTCTATCTCTCTCTCCTCACTCGATCACACTCTCTCCTCAGTCTATCACACTCTCTCCTCACTCTATCTCTCTCTCCTCACTCTATCTCTCTCTCTCCTCACTCTATCTCTCTCTCTCCTCACTCTATCTCTCTCTCTCCTCACTCTATCACACTCTCTCCTCACTCTATCACACTCTCTCCTCACTCGAGCTCTCTCTCTCCTCACTCGAGCTCTCTCTCTCCTCACTCGAGCTCTCTCTCTCCTCACTCGAGCTCTCTCTCTCCTCACTCTAGCTCTCTCTCTCCTCACTCTATCTCTCTCTCTCCTCACTCTATCTCTCTATCTCACTCTCTCTCCTCACTCTATCTCTCTCTCCTCACTCGATCTCTCTCTCCTCACTCGATCTCTCTCTCTCCTCACTCGATCTCTCTCTCCTCACTCTATCTCTCTCCTCACTCTATCTCTCTCCTCACTCTATCTCTCTCCTCACTCTATCTCTCTCCTCACTCTATCTCTCTCCTCACTCTATCTCTCTCCTCACTCTATCTCTCTCCTCACTCTATCTCTCTCCTCACTCTATCTCTCTCCTCACTCTATCTCTCTCCTCACTCTATCTCTCTCCTCAATCTATCTCTCTCTCTCCTCACTCTATCTCTCTCTCCTCACTCTATCTCTCTCTCCTCACTCTATCTCTCTCCTCACTCTATCTCTCTCTCTCCTCACTCCCTCTCTCCTCACTCTATCTCTCTCTCTCCTCACTCTATCTCTCTCTCCTCACTCTATCTCTCTCTCCTCACTCTATCTCTCTCTCCTCACTCTATCTCTCTCTCCTCACTCTATCTCTCTCTCCTCACTCTATCTCTCTATCTCTCTCTCTCTCCTCACTCAATCACACTCTCTCCTCACTCTATCTCTCTCTCTCCTCACTCGAGCTCTCTCTCCTCACTCGAGCTCTCTCTCTCTCCTCGCTCGAGCTCTCTCTCTCTCTCTCTCTTTACTCTCTCTCTCTCTCCTCACTCTATCTCTCTCTCCTCACTCTATCTCTCTCTCTCTCCTCACTCGAGCTCTCTCCCTCCTCACTCGATCTCTCCCTCCTCACTCGATCTCTCTCTCCTCACTCTATCTCTCTCTCCTCACTCTATCTCTCTCTCCTCACTCTATCTCTCTATCTCTCTCTCTCTCCTCACTCTATCACACTCTCTCCTCACTCTATCTCTCTCTCTCCTCACTCGAGCTCTCTCTCTCCTCACTCGAGCTCTCTCTCTCCTCACTCGAGCTCTCTCTCTCCTCACTCTAGCTCTCTCTCTCCTCACTCCAGCTCTCTCTCTCCTCACTCTATCTCTCTAACTCTCTCTCTCTCCTCACTCTATCTCTCTCTCCTCACTCTATCTCTCTCTCTCCTCACTCTATCTCTCTCTCTCCTCACTCTATCTCTCTCTCTCCTCACTCTATCTCTCTATCTCTCTCTCTCTCCTCACTCTATCACACTCTCTCCTCACTCTATCTCTCTCTCTCCTCACTCGAGCTCTCTCTCTCCTCACTCAAGCTCTCTCTCTCCCCACTCGAGCTCTCTCTCTCCTCACTCGAGCTCTCTCTCTCCTCACTCGAGCTCTCTCTCTCCTCACTCGAACTCTCTCTCTCCTCACTCGAGCTCTCTCTCTCCTCACTCGAGCTCTCTCTCTCCTCACTCTAGCTCTCTCTCTCCTCACTCGAGCTCTCTCTCTCCTCACTCCAGCTCTCTCTCTCCTCACTCTATCTCTCTATCTCTCTCTCTCTCCTCACTCTATCTCTCTCTCCTCACTCCATCTCTCGCTCTCTCCTCACTCGAGCTCTCTCTCTCTCCTCACTCTATCTCTCTCTCTCTCCTCACTCAATCTCTCTCTCTCTCCTCACTCAAGCTCTCTCTCTCCTCACTCTATCTCTCTATCTCTCTCTCTCTCCTCACTCTATCTCTCTCTCCTCACTCCATCTCTCGCTCTCTCCTCACTCGAGCTCTCTCTCTCTCCTCACTCTATCTCTCTCTCTCTCCTCACTCAATCTCTCTCTCTCTCCTCACTCAAGCTCTCTCTCTCTCCTCACTCAAGCTCTCTCTCTCTCCTCACTCAAGCTCTCTCTCTCTCCTCACTCTATCTCTCTCTCCTCACTCTATCTCTCTCTCCTCACTCTATCTCTCTCCTCACTCTATCTCTCTCTCTCCTCACTCTATCTCTCTCTCTCCTCACTCTATCTCTCTCTCTCCTCACTCTATCTCTCTCTCTCCTCACTCTATCTCTCTCTCTCCTCACTCTATCTCTCTCTCTCCTCACTCTATCTCTCTCTCTCCTCACTCTATCTCTCTCTCTCCTCACTCTATCTCTCTCTCTCCTCACTCTATCTCTCTCTCTCCTCACTCTATCTCTCTCTCTCTCCTCACTCTATCTCTCTCTCTCCTCACTCTATCTCTCTCTCTCCTCACTCTATCTCTCTCTCTCTCCTCACTCTATCTCTCTCTCTCCTCACTCTATCTCTCTCTCTCCTCTCTATCTCTCTCTCTCCTCTCTATCTCTCTCTCTCCTCACTCTATCTCTCTCTCTCTCCTCACTCTATCTCTCTCTCTCCTCACTCTATCTCTCTCTCTCCTCTCTATCTCTCTCTCTCCTCTCTATCTCTCTCTCTCCTCACTCTATCTCTCTATCTCTCTCTCTCTCCTCACTCTATCTCTCTCTCTCCTCACTCTATCTCTCTCTCTCCTCTCTATCTCTCTCTCTCCTCTCTATCTCTCTCTCTCCTCACTCTATCTCTCTATCTCTCTCTCTCTCCTCACTCGAGCTCTCTCTCTCCTCACTCGAGCTCTCTCTCTCCTCACTCGAGCTCTCTCTCTCCTCACTCGAGCTCTCTCTCTCCTCACTCGAGCTCTCTCTCTCCTCACTCGAGCTCTCTCTCTCCTCACTCTAGCTCTCTCTCTCCTCACTCTAGCTCTCTCTCTCCTCACTCTAGCTCTCTATCTCTCTCTCTCTCCTCACTCTATCACACTCTCTCCTCACTCTATCTCTCTCTCTCCTCACTCGAGCTCTCTCTCTCCTCACTCGAGCTCTCTCTCTCCTCACTCGAGCTCTCTCTCTCCTCACTCGAGCTCTCTCTCTCCTCACTCGAGCTCTCTCTCTCCTCACTCGAGCTCTCTCTCTCCTCACTCGAGCTCTCTCTCTCCTCACTCTATCTCTCTCTCTCCTCACTCTATCTCTCTCTCTCCTCACTCTATCTCTCTCTCTCCTCACTCCATCTCTCTCTCTCCTCACTCTATCTCTCTCTCCTCACTCCATCTCTCGCTCTCTCCTCACTCGAGCTCTCTCTCTCTCCTCACTCTATCTCTCTCTCTCTCCTCACTCAATCTCTCTCTCTCTCCTCACTCAATCTCTCTCTCTCTCCTCACTCAATCTCTCTCTCTCTCCTCACTCAAGCTCTCTCTCTCTCCTCACTCAAGCTCTCTCTCCCTCCTCACTCTATCTCTCTCTCCTCACTCTATCTCTCTCCTCACTCGAGCTCTCTCTCTCCTCACTCAATCTCTCTCTCTCTCCTCACTCAAGCTCTCTCTCTCTCCTCACTCTATCTCTCTCTCTCCTCACTCTATCTCTCTCTCCTCACTCTATCTCTCTCTCCTCACTCTATCTCTCTCTCCTCACTCTATCTCTCTCTCCTCACTCTATCTCTCTCTCCTCACTCTATCTCTCTCTCCTCACTCTATCTCTCTATCTCTCTCTCTCTCCTCACTCAATCACACTCTCTCCTCTCACTCTATCTCTCTCTCTCCTCACTCGAGCTCTCTCTCCTCACTCGAGCTCTCTCTCTCTCCTCGCTCGAGCTCTCTCTCTCTCTCTCTTTACTCTCTCTCTCTCTCCTCACTCTATCTCTCTCTCCTCAATCTATCTCTCTCTCTCTCCTCACTCGAGCTCTCTCCCTCCTCACTCGATCTCTCCCTCCTCACTCGATCTCTCTCTCCTCACTCGATCTCCCTCTCCTCACTCGATCTCCCTCTCCTCACTCTATCTCTCTCTCTCCTCACTCTATCTCTCTATCTCTCTCTCTCTCCTCACTCTATCACACTCTCTCCTCACTCTATCACTCTCTCTCCTCACTCGAGCTCTCTCTCTCCTCACTCGAGCTCTCTCTCTCCTCACTCGAGCTCTCTCTCTCCTCACTCGAGCTCTCTCTCTCCTCACTCGAGCTCTCTCTCTCCCCACTCGAGCTCTCTCTCTCCTCACTCGAGCTCTCTCTCTCCTCACTCGAGCTCTCTCTCTCCTCACTCTATCTCTCGCTCTCTCCTCACTCGAGCTCTCTCTCTCCTCACTCTCTCTCTCTCCTCACTCTATCTCTCTCTCCTCACTCTATCTCTCGCTCTCTCCTCACTCGAGCTCTCTCTCTCCTCACTCTCTCTCTCTCCTCACTCTATCTCTCTCTCCTCACTCTATCTCTCTCTCTCCTCACTCTATCTCTCTCTCCTCACTCTATCTCTCTCTCTCCTCACTCTATCTCTCTCTCTCCTCACTCTATCTCTCTCTCCTCACTCTATCTCTCTCTCCTCACTCTACCTCTCTCCTCACTCTACCTCTCTCCTCACTCTACCTCTCTCCTCACTCTACCTCTCTCCTCACTCTATCTCTCTCCTCACTCTATCTCTCTCCTCACTCTATCTCTCTCTCCTCACTCTATCTCTCTCTCTCCTCACTCTATCTCTCTCTCTCCTCACTCTATCTCTCTCTCTCCTCACTCTATTACTCTATCTCTCTCTCTCCTCACTCTATCTCTCTCTCTCCTCACTCTATCTCTCTCTCTCCTCACTCTATCTCTCTCTCTCCTCACTCTATCTCTCTCTCTCCTCACTCTATCTCTCTCTCTCCTCACTCTATCTCTCTCTCTCCTCACTCTATCTCTCTCTCTCCTCACTCGATCACACTCTCTCCTCAGTCTATCACACTCTCTCCTCACTCTATCTCTCTCTCTCCTCACTCTATCTCTCTCCTCACTCGATCTCTCTCCTCACTCTATCTCTCTCCTCACTCTATCTCTCTCTCTCCTCACTCCCTCTCTCCTCACTCTATCTCTCTCTCTCCTCACTCTATCTCTCTCTCCTCACTCTATCTCTCTCTCCTCACTCGATCTCCCTCTCCTCACTCTATCTCTCTCTCCTCACTCGATCTCCCTCTCCTCACTCTATCTCTCTCTCTCCTCACTCTATCTCTCTATCTCTCTCTCTCTCCTCACTCTATCACACTCTCTCCTCACTCGAGCTCTCTCTCTCCTCACTCGAGCTCTCTCTCTCCTCACTCGAGCTCTCTCTCTCCTCACTCCAGCTCTCTCTCTCCTCAATCCAGCTCTCTCTCTCCTCACTCGAGCTCTCTCTCTCCTCACTCGAGCTCTCTCTCTCCTCACTCCAGCTCTCTCTCTCCTCACTCGAGCTCTCTCTCTCCTCACTCGAGCTCTCTCTCTCCTCACTCGAGCTCTCTCTCTCCTCACTCGAGCTCTCTCTCTCCTCACTCGAGCTCTCTCTCTCCTCACTCGAGCTCTCTCTCTCCTCACTCGAGCTCTCTCTCTCCTCACTCGAGCTCTCTCTCTCCTCACTCTAGCTCTCTCTCTCCTCACTCTAGCTCTCTCTCTCCTCACTCTAGCTCTCTCTCTCCTCACTCTAGCTCTCTCTCTCCTCACTCTATCTCTCTAACTCTCTCTCTCTCCTCACTCTATCTCTCTCTCCTCACTCTATCTCTCGCTCTCTCCTCACTCGAGCTCTCTCTCTCTCCTCACTCTCTCTCTCTCCTCACTCTATCTCTCTCTCCTCACTCTATCTCTCTCTCTCCTCACTCTATCTCTCTCTCTCCTCACTCTATCTCTCTCTCTCCTCACTCTATCTCTCTCTCTCCTCACTCTCTCTCTCTCTCTCCTCACTCTATCTCTCTCTCTCCTCACACTCTATCTCTCTCTCTCTCCTCACTCTATCTCTCTCTCTCCTCACTCCATCTCTCTCTCTCCTCACTCTATCTCTCTCTCTCTCCTCACTCTATCTCTCTCTCCTCACTCTATCTCTCTCTCCTCACTCTATCTCTCTCTCTCCTCACTCTATCTCTCTCTCTCCTCACTCGATCACACTCTCTCCTCAGTCTATCACACTCTCTCCTCACTCTATCTCTCTCTCCTCACTCTATCTCTCTCTCTCCTCACTCTATCTCTCTCTCTCCTCACTCCATCTCTCTCTCTCCTCACTATCTCTCTCTCTCTCCTCACTCTCCTCACTCTATCTCTCCCTCTCCTCACTCTATCTCTCTCTCTCCTCACTCTATCTCTCTCTCTCCTCACTCTATCTCTCTCTCTCTCCTCACTCTCTCCCTCTCTCCTCACTTTCTCTCTCTCTCCTCACTCTATCTCTCTCTCTCCTCACTCGAGCTCTCTCTCCTCACTCGAGCTCTCTCTCCTCAATCGAGCTCTATCTCTCTCTCTCTCTCTCCTCACTCTATCACACTCTCTCTCCCCCTCACTCTCTCTCTTTCTCTTTTTCTCTCTCTCTCTATCACTCTTTTTTTCTCTCTCTCTATTTCTATCACACTCTCTCCCCCTCTCTATCACACTCGCTCTCTCTCCTCACTCTATCTCTCTCTCTCCTCACTCTCTCCCCCTCACTCTCTCTCTCTCTTTTTCTCTCTCTCTATTTCTATCACACTCTCTCCCCCTCTCTATCACACTCGCTCTCTCTCCTCACTCTATCTCTCTCTCTCCTCACTCTCTCCCCCTCACTCTCTCTCTCTCTTTTTCTCTCTCTCTATTTCTATCACACTCTCTCCCCCTCTCTCTATCACACTCTCTATCTCTCACTCCCCCTCTCTCTATCACACTATCTCTTTTTCTCTCTCTCTCTCCCCTCTCTCTCTCTTTTCTCTCTATCTCTCTCTCTCTCCCCTCTCTTTCTCTCTATCTCTCCCCTCTCTCTCTCCTCTTTTTCTCTCTCTCTCTCCCCCTCTCTTTTTTTCTCTCTCTCCCCCTCTCTCTCTTTTTCTCTCTCCGCCCTCTCTCTCCATCACACACTCTCTCGCCCCCCTCTCTCTATCTCTCTCTCTATCTCTTTTTCTCTCCCCCTATCTCTCTCTCCCCCGATCTCTCTCTCCCCCTATCTCTCTCTCCCCCTATCTCTCTCTCACCCTGTCTCTCTCTCCCCCTATCTCCCTCTCCCCCTATCTCTGTCTTCCTCTCCCCCATCTCTCTCTCTCCCCCTCTGTCTCTCCTATCTCTCTCTCTCCCCTATCTCTCTCTCCCCCGATCTCTCACTCCCCCTATCTCTCACTCCCCCTATCTCTCTCTCCCCCTATCTCTCTCTCTCCCCCCTATCTCTCTCTCTCTCCCCCCTATCTCTCTCTCTCTCCTCACTCTATCTCTCTCTCTCTCCTCACTCTAGCTCTCTCTCCTCACTCTAGCTCTCTCTCTCTCCTCACTCTAGCTCTCTCTCTCTCTCTCTCCTCACTCTAGCTCTCTCTCTCTCTCTCTCCTCACTCTAGCTCTCTCTCTCTCTCTCTCCTCACTCTAGCTCTCTCTCTCCTCTCTCCTCACTCGAGCTCTCTCTCTCCTCACTCTAGCTCTCTCTCTCCTCACTCTAGCTCTCTCTCTCTCTCCTCACTCTATCTCTCTTCTCTCTCTCCTCACTCTATCTCTCTTCTCTCTCTCCTCACTCTCTCCTCACTCTCTCTCTCTCTCCTCACTCTCTCCTCACTCTCTCTCTCTCTCCTCACTCTCTCTCTCTCTCCTCACTATCTCTCTCCCTCTCTCTCCTCACTCAAGCTCTCTCTCTCTCCTCACTCTCTCTCTCTCCTCTCTCTCTCTCTCCTCTCTCTCTCTCCTCACCTCTCTCTCTCTCCTCACTCTCTCTTTCTCCTCACTCTCTCTCTCTCCTCACTCTCTCTCTCTCCTCACTCTCTCTCTCTCCTCACTCTCTCTCTCTCCTCACTCTCTCTCTCTCCTCACTCTCTCTCTCTCTCTCCTCACTCTCTCTCTCTCTCTCCTCACTCTATCTCTCTCTCCTCACTCTATCTCTCTCTCCTCACTCTAGCTCTCTCTCTCTCTCTCTCCTCACTCTAGCTCTCTCTCTCTCTCTCTCCTCACTCTAGCTCTCTCTCTCCTCTCTCCTCACTCGAGCTCTCTCTCTCCTCACTCTAGCTCTCTCTCTCCTCACTCTAGCTCTCTCTCTCTCTCCTCACTCTATCTCTCTTCTCTCTCTCCTCACTCTCTCCTCACTCTCTCTCTCTCTCCTCACTCTCTCCTCACTCTCTCTCTCTCTCCTCACTCTCTCTCTCTCTCCTCACTATCTCTCTCCCTCTCTCTCCTCACTCAAGCTCTCTCTCTCTCCTCACTCTCTCTCTCTCCTCTCTCTCTCTCTCTCCTCACTCTCTCTCTCTCCTCACTCTCTCTTTCTCCTCACTCTCTCTCTCTCCTCACTCTCTCTCTCTCCTCACTCTCTCTCTCTCCTCACTCTCTCTCTCTCCTCACTCTCTCTCTCTCCTCACTCTCTCTCTCTCTCTCCTCACTCTCTCTCTCTCTCTCCTCACTCTATCTCTCTCTCCTCACTCTATCTCTCTCTCCTCACTCTATCTCTCTCTCCTCACTCTATCTCTCTCTCCTCACTCTATCTCTCTCTCCTCACTCTATCTCTCTCTCCTCACTCTATCTCTCTCTCCTCACTCTATCTCTCTCTCCTCACTCTATCTCTCTCTCCTCACTCTATCTCTCTCTCTCGTCACTCTATCTCTCTCTCCTCACTCTAGCTCTCTCTCTCCTCACTCTCTATCTCTCTCTCCTCACTCCATCTCTCTCTCCTCACTCTATCACACTCTCTCCTCACTCTCTCTCTCTCTCCTCACTCTCTCTCTCTCTCCTCACTCTAGCTCTCTCTCCTCACTCTAGCTCTCTTTCTCCTCACTCTAGCTCTCTCTCTCCTCACTCTATCACACTCTCTCCTCAGTCTATCACACTCTCTCCTCACTCTCTCTCTCTCTCCTCACTCTCTCTCTCTCTCTCCTCACTCAATCTCTCTCTCTCTCCTCACTCAATCTCTCTCTCCTCACTCTAGCTCTCTCTCTCCTCACTCTAGCTCTCTCTCTCCTCACTCTAGCTCTCTCTCTCCTCACTCTATCTCTCTCTCTCCTCACTCTATCTCTCTCTCTCCTCACTCTATCTCTCTCTCTCCTCACTCTATCTCTCTCTCTCTCCTCACTCTATCTCTCTCTCTCCTCACTCTATCTCTCTCTCTCCTCACTCTATCTCTCTCTCTCCTCACTCTCTCTCTCTCCTCACTCTATCTCTCTCCTCTCTCTATCTCTCTATCACACTATCTCTTTTTCTCTCTCTCTATCTCTCTATCACTCTCTCCCCCTCTCTCTTTCACTTTTTCTCTCTCCCCCCTCTCTCTCTATCACACACTCTCTCCCCCACTCTCTCTCCTCTTTTTCTCTCTCTCTCTCCCCTCTCTTTCTCTCTATCTCTCCCCTCTCTCTCTCCTCTTTTTCTCTCTCTCTCTCCCCCTCTCTTTTTTTCTCTCTCTCCCCCTCTCTCTCTTTTTCTCTCTC
>NW_027138229.1:30000-40000 GCF_035084215.1 Heptranchias perlo | reverse complement strand
CTCACTCTCTCTCTCCTCACTCTATCTCTCTCTCTCCTCACTCTATCTCTCTCTCTCCTCACTCTCTCTCTCTCTCCTCACTCTCCCTCTCTCTCCTCACTCTCCCTCTCTCTCCTCACTCTATCTCTCTCTCTCTCCTCACTATCTCTCTCCCTCTCTCTCCTCACTCGAGCTCTCTCTCTCTCCCTCACTCTCTCTCTCCTCACTCTCTCTCTCTCTCCTCACTCTCTCTCTCTCCTCACTCTCTCTCTCTCCTCACTCTCTCTCTCTCCTCACTCTCTCTCTCTCCTCACTCTCTCTCTCTCCTCACTCTCTCTCTCTCTCTCCTCACTCTATCTCTCTCTCCCCTCACTCTATCTCTCTCTCCTCACTCTATCTCTCTCTCCTCACTCTATCTCTCTCTCCTCACTCTATCTCTCTCTCTCCTCACTCTCTCTCTCTCTCCCTCACTCTATCTCTCTCTCCTCACTCTATCTCTCTCTCCTCACTCTCTCTCTCTCTCCTCACTCAATCTCTCTCTCTCCTCACTCTATCTCTCTCTCTCCTCACTCTATCTCTCTCTCCTCACTCTATCTCTCTCTCCTCACTCTATCTCTCTCTCCTCACTCTATCTCTCTCTCCTCACTCTATCTCTCTCTCCTCACTCTATCTCTCTCTCCTCACTCTATCTCTCTCTCCTCACTCTCTCTCTCTCTCTCCTCACTCTATCTCTCTCTCCTCACTCTATCTCTCTCTCCTCACTCTCTCTCTCTCTCCTCACTCAATCTCTCTCTCTCCTCACTCGATCTCTCTCTCTCCTCACTCGATCTCTCTCTCTCCTCACTCTCTCTCTCTCCTCACTCTATCTCTCTCCTCTCTCTATCTCTCTATCACACTATCTCTTTTTCTCTCTCTCTATCTCTCTATCACTCTCTCCCCCTCTCTCTTTCACTTTTTCTCTCTCCCCCCTCTCTCTCTATCACACACTCTCTCCCCCACTCTCTCTCCTCTTTTTCTCTCTCTCTCTCCCCTCTCTCTCTCTTTTCTCTCTATCTCTCTCTCTCCCCTCTCTTTCTCTCTATCTCTCCCCTCTCTCTCTCCTCTTTTTCTCTCTCTCTCTCCCCCTCTCTTTTTTTCTCTCTCTCCCCCTCTCTCTCTTTTTCTCTCTCCCCCCTCTCTCTCCATCACACACTCTCTCGCCCCCCTCTCTCTATCTCTCTCTCTATCTCTTTTTCTCTCCCCCTATCTCTCTCTCCCCCGATCTCTCTCTCACCCTGTCTCTCTCTCCCCCTATCTCCCTCTCCCCCTATCTCTGTCTTCCTCTCCCCATCTCTCTCTCTCCCCCTCTCCCCCTATGTCTCTCCTATCTCTCTCTCTCCCCTATCTCTCTCTCCCCCGATCTCTCACTCCCCCTATCTCTCTCTCCCCCTATCTCACTCTCTCCCCCCTATCTCACTCTCTCCCCCCTATCTCTCTCTCTCTCCTCTCTGTCTCTCTCTCTCTCCTCACTCTATCTCTCTCTCTCTCCTCACTCTAGCTCTCTCTCTCTCCTCACTCCAGCTCTCTCTCTCTCTCCTCACTCTAGCTCTCTCTCTCTCTCTCCTCACTCTAGCTCTCTCTCTCTCTCCTCACTCTAGCTCTCTCTCTCCTCACTCTAGCTCTCTCTCTCTCTCCTCACTCTAGCTCTCTCTCTCTCTCCTCACTCTAGCTCTCTCTCTCTCTCCTCACTCTAGCTCTCTCTCTCTCTCCTCACTCTATCTCTCTTCTCTCTCTCCTCACTCTCTCTCTCCTCACTCTATCTCTCTCTCTCCTCACTCTATCTCTCTCTCTCCTCACTCTATCTCTCTCTCTCCTCACTCTCTCTCTCTCTCCTCACTCTCCCTCTCTCTCCTCACTCTATCTCTCTCTCTCTCCTCACTATCTCTCTCCCTCTCTCTCCTCACTCGAGCTCTCTCTCTCTCCTCACTCTCTCTCTCTCCTCACTCTCTCTCTCTCCTCACTCTCTCTCTCTCCTCACTCTCTCTCTCTCCTCACTCTCTCTCTCTCCTCACTCTCTCTCTCTCCTCACTCTCTCTCTCTCCTCACTCTCTCTCTCTCTCTCCTCACTCTATCTCTCTCTCCCCTCACTCTATCTCTCTCTCCTCACTCTATCTCTCTCTCCTCACTCTATCTCTCTCTCCTCACTCTATCTCTCTCTCCTCACTCTATCTCTCTCTCTCGTCACTCTATCTCTCTCTCCTCACTCTAGCTCTCTCTCTCCTCACTCTCTCTCTCTCTCTCCTCACTCTCTCTCTCTCTCTCCTCACTCTATCTCTCTCTCCTCACTCTATCTCTCTCTCCTCACTCTCTCTCTCTCTCCTCACTCTATCTATCTCTCTCTCCTCACTCTATCTCTCTCTCCTCACTCTATCTCTCTCTCCTCACTCTATCTCTCTCTCCTCACTCTATCTCTCTCTCCTCACTCTAGCTCTCTTTCTCCTCACTCTAGCTCTCTCTCTCCTCACTCTATCACACTCTCTCCTCAGTCTATCACACTCTCTCCTCACTCTCTCTCTCTCTCTCCTCACTCAATCTCTCTCTCTCTCCTCACTCTATCTCTCTCTCCTCACTCTATCTCTCTCTCCTCACTCTAGCTCTCTCTCTCTCTCCTCACTCTCTCTCTCTCCTCACTCTCTCTCTCTCCTCACTCTCTCTCTCTCCTCACTCTCTCTCTCTCCTCACTCTCTCTCTCTCTCTCCTCACTCTATCTCTCTCTCCCCTCACTCTATCTCTCTCTCCTCACTCTATCTCTCTCTCCTCACTCTATCTCTCTCTCCTCACTCTATCTCTCTCTCCTCACTCTATCTCTCTCTCTCGTCACTCTATCTCTCTCTCCTCACTCTAGCTCTCTCTCTCCTCACTCTCTCTCTCTCTCTCCTCACTCTCTCTCTCTCTCTCCTCACTCTATCTCTCTCTCCTCACTCTATCTCTCTCTCCTCACTCTCTCTCTCTCTCCTCACTCTATCTATCTCTCCTCACTCTCTCTCTCTCTCCTCACTCTATCTATCTCTCTCTCCTCACTCTATCTCTCTCTCCTCACTCTATCTCT
Organism: Heptranchias perlo; assembly: GCF_035084215.1. Taxonomy (NCBI): domain Eukaryota; kingdom Metazoa; phylum Chordata; class Chondrichthyes; order Hexanchiformes; family Hexanchidae; genus Heptranchias; species Heptranchias perlo. The sequence goes on along the minus strand of NW_027138229.1, from coordinate 36,933 downwards.
CTCTCCTCACTCTATCTCTCTCTCCTCACTCTATCTCTCTCTCCTCACTCTAGCTCTCTTTCTCCTCACTCTAGCTCTCTCTCTCCTCACTCTATCACACTCTCTCCTCAGTCTATCACACTCTCTCCTCACTCTCTCTCTCTCTCTCCTCACTCAATCTCTCTCTCTCTCCTCACTCTATCTCTCTCTCCTCACTCTATCTCTCTCTCCTCACTCTAGCTCTCTCTCTCTCCTCACTCGAGATCTCTCTCTCTCCTCACTATCTCTCTCTCTCCTCACTATCTCTCTCTCTCTCCTCACTATCTCTATCTCTCTCTCTCCTCACTATCTCTCTCTCTCTCCTCACTATCTCTCTCTCTCTCTCTCCTCACTCTCTCTCTCTCCTCACTCTCTCTATCTCTCTCCTCACTCGATCTCTCTCTCTCCTCACTCTATCTCTCTCTCCTCACTCTATCTCTCTCTCTCCTCACTCGATCTCTCTCTCTCCTCACTCTATCTCTCTCTCCTCACTCTATCTCTCTCTCTCCTCACTCTATCTCTCTCTCTCCTCACTCTATCTCTCTCTCTCTCCTCACTCTATCTCTCTCTCTCCTCACTCGATCTCTCTCTCCTCACTCGATCTCTCTCTCCTCACTCGATCTCTCTCTCCTCACTCGATCTCTCTCTCTCCTCACTCGATCTCTCTCTCTCCTCACTCTATCTCTCTCTCCTCACTCTATCTCTCTCTCTCCTCACTCTATCTCTCTCTCTCCTCACTCTATCTCTCTCTCCTCACTCTATCTCTCTCTCCTCACTATCTCTCTCCCTCTCTCTCCTCACTCGAGCTCTCTCTCTCTCCTCACTCTCTCTCTCTCCTCACTCTCTCTCTCTCCTCACTCTCTCTCTCTCCTCACTCTCTCTCTCTCCTCACTCTCTCTCTCTCCTCACTCTCTCTCTCTCCTCACTCTCTCTCTCTCCTCACTCTCTCTCTCTCTCCTCACTCTCTCTCTCTCCTCACTCTCTCTCTCTCTCCTCACTCTCTCTCTCTCTCTCCTCACTCTCTCTCTCTCTCTCCTCACTCTATCTCTCTCTCCTCACTCTCTCTCTCTCTCCTCACTCTATCTCTCTCTCCTCACTCTATCTCTCTCTCCTCACTCTATCTCTCTCTCCTCACTCCATCTCTCTCTCCTCACTCTATCACACTCTCTCCTCACTCTCTCTCTCTCTCCTCACTCTCTCTCTCTCTCCTCACTCTAGCTCTCTCTCCTCACTCTAGCTCTCTTTCTCCTCACTCTAGCTCTCTCTCTCCTCACTCTATCACACTCTCTCCTCAGTCTATCACACTCTCTCCTCACTCTCTCTCTCTCTCCTCACTCTCTCTCTCTCTCTCCTCACTCAATCTCTCTCTCTCTCCTCACTCAATCTCTCTCTCCTCACTCTAGCTCTCTCTCTCCTCACTCTAGCTCTCTCTCTCCTCACTCTAGCTCTCTCTCTCCTCACTCTATCTCTCTCTCCTCACTCTATCTCTCTCTCTCCTCACTCTATCTCTCTCTCCTCACTCAATCTCTCTCTCTCCTCACTCTATCTCTCTCTCTCTCCTCACTCTATCTCTCTCCTCAGTCTATCACACTCTCTCCTCACTCTCTCTCTCTCTCCTCACTCTCTCTCTCTCTCTCCTCACTCAATCTCTCTCTCTCTCCTCACTCAATCTCTCTCTCCTCACTCTAGCTCTCTCTCTCCTCACTCTAGCTCTCTCTCTCCTCACTCTAGCTCTCTCTCTCCTCACTCTATCTCTCTCTCCTCACTCTATCTCTCTCTCTCCTCACTCTATCTCTCTCTCTCCTCACTCTATCTCTCTCTCTCCTCACTCTATCTCTCTCTCTCTCCTCACTCTATCTCTCTCCTCACTCTATCTCTCTCTCTCCTCACTCTCTCTCTCTCCTCACTCTATCTCTCTCTCTCCTCACTCTATCTCTCTCTCTCCTCACTCTATCTCTCTCTCTCCTCACTCTATCTCTCTCTCTCTCCTCACTCTATCTCTCTCCTCACTCTATCTCTCTCTCTCCTCACTCTCTCTCTCTCCTCACTCTATCTCTCTCCTCTCTCTATCTCTCTATCACACTATCTCTTTTTCTCTCTCTCTATCTCTCTATCACTCTCTCCCCCTCTCTCTTTCACTTTTTCTCTCTCCCCCCTCTCTCTCTATCACACACTCTCTCCCCCACTCTCTCTCCTCTTTTTCTCTCTCTCTCTCCCCTCTCTCTCTCTTTTCTCTCTATCTCTCTCTCTCCCCTCTCTTTCTCTCTATCTCTCCCCTCTCTCTCTCCTCTTTTTCTCTCTCTCTCTCCCCCTCTCTTTTTTTCTCTCTCTCCCCCTCTCTCTCTTTTTCTCTCTCCCCCCTCTCTCTCCATCACACACTCTCTCGCCCCCCTCTCTCTATCTCTCTCTCTATCTCTTTTTCTCTCCCCCTATCTCTCTCTCCCCCGATCTCTCTCTCACCCTGTCTCTCTCTCCCCCGATCTCCCTCTCCCCCTATCTCTGTCTTCCTCTCCCCCATCTCTCTCTCTCCCCCTCTCCCCCTATGTCTCTCCTATCTCTCTCTCTCCCCTATCTCTCTCTCCCCCGATCTCTCACTCCCCCTATCTCTCTCTCCCCCTATCTCTCTCTCTCCCCCCTATCTCTCTCTCTCTCCTCTCTGTCTCTCTCTCTCTCCTCACTCTATCTCTCTCTCTCTCTCCTCACTCTAGCTCTCTCTCTCTCCTCACTCCAGCTCTCTCTCTCTCTCCTCACTCTAGCTCTCTCTCTCTCTCTCCTCACTCTAGCTCTCTCTCTCTCTCCTCACTCTAGCTCTCTCTCTCCTCTCTCCTCACTCTAGCTCTCTCTCTCTCTCCTCACTCTAGCTCTCTCTCTCTCTCCTCACTCTAGCTCTCTCTCTCTCTCCTCACTCTAGCTCTCTCTCTCTCTCCTCACTCTAGCTCTCTCTCTCTCTCCTCACTCTATCTCTCTTCTCTCTCTCCTCACTCTCTCTCTCCTCACTCTATCTCTCTCTCTCCTCACTCTATCTCTCTCTCTCCTCACTCTCTCTCTCTCTCCTCACTCTCTCTCTCTCTCCTCACTCTATCTCTCTCTCTCTCCTCACTATCTCTCTCCCTCTCTCTCCTCACTCGAGCTCTCTCTCTCTCCTCACTCGAGCTCTCTCTCTCTCCTCACTCTCTCTCTCTCCTCACTCTCTCTCTCTCCTCACTCTCTCTCTCTCCTCACTCTCTCTCTCTCCTCACTCTCTCTCTCTCCTCACTCTCTCTCTCTCCTCACTCTCTCTCTCTCTCTCCTCACTCTCTCTCTCTCTCCTCACTCTATCTCTCTCTCCTCACTCTATCTCTCTCTCCTCACTCTATCTCTCTCTCCTCACTCTATCTCTCTCTCCTCACTCTATCTCTCTCTCCTCACTCTATCTCTCTCTCCTCACTCTAGCTCTCTCTCTCCTCACTCTCTCTCTCTCTCTCCTCACTCTATCTCTCTCTCCTCACTCTATCTCTCTCTCCTCACTCTCTCTCTCTCTCCTCACTCAATCTCTCTCTCCTCACTCTATCTCTCTCTCTCCTCACTCTATCTCTCTCTCCTCACTCTATCTCTCTCTCCTCACTCTATCTCTCTCTCCTCACTCTATCTCTCTCTCCTCACTCTAACTCTCTCTCCTCACTCTATCACACTCTCTCCTCACTCTCTCTCTCTCTCCTCACTCTCTCTCTCCTCACTCTAGCTCTCTCTCCTCACTCTAGCTCTCTTTCTCCTCACTCTAGCTCTCTCTCTCCTCACTCTATCACACTCTCTCCTCAGTCTATCACACTCTCTCCTCACTCTCTCTCTCTCTCTCCTCACTCAATCTCTCTCTCTCTCCTCACTCTATCTCTCTCTCCTCACTCTAGCTCTCTCTCTCCTCACTCTAGCTCTCTCTCTCTCCTCACTCTAGCTCTCTCTCTCTCCTCACTCGAGATCTCTCTCTCTCCTCACTATCTCTCTCTCTCCTCACTATCTCTCTCTCTCTCCTCACTATCTCTATCTCTCTCTCTCTCCTCACTATCTCTCTCTCTCTCCTCACTATCTCTCTCTCTCTCTCTCTCCTCACTCTCTCTCTCTCCTCACTCTCTCTATCTCTCTCCTCACTCTATCTCTCTCTCCTCACTCTATCTCTCTCTCCTCACTCTATCTCTCTCTCCTCACTCTATCTCTCTCTCTCCTCACTCTATCTCTCTCTCTCTCCTCACTCTATCTCTCTCTCTCCTCACTCTATCTCTCTCTCCTCACTCTATCTCTCTCTCTCCTCACTCGATCTCTCTCTCTCCTCACTCGATCTCTCTCTCCTCACTCGATCTCTCTCTCTCCTCACTCGATCTCTCTCTCTCCTCACTCTATCTCTCTCTCCTCACTCTATCTCTCTCTCCTCACTCTATCTCTCTCTCTCCTCACTCTATCTCTCTCTCCTCACTCTATCTCTCTCTCCTCACTCTATCTCTCTCTCCTCACTATCTCTCTCCCTCTCTCTCCTCACTCGAGCTCTCTCTCTCTCCTCACTCTCTCTCTCTCCTCACTCTCTCTCTCTCCTCACTCTCTCTCTCTCCTCACTCTCTCTCTCTCCTCACTCTCTCTCTCTCCTCACTCTCTCTCTCTCCTCACTCTCTCTCTCTCCTCACTCTCTCTCTCTCCTCACTCTCTCTCTCTCCTCACTCTCTCTCTCTCCTCACTCTCTCTCTCCTCACTCTCTCTCTCTCCTCACTCTCTCTCTCTCCTCACTCTCTCTCTCTCCTCACTCTCTCTCTCTCCTCACTCTCTCTCTCTCCTCACTCTCTCTCTCTCCTCACTCTCTCTCTCTCCTCTCACTCTCTCTCTCTCCTCACTCTCTCTCTCTCTCCTCACTCTCTCTCTCTCTCTCCTCACTCTATCTCTCTCTCCTCACTCTATCTCTCTCTCCTCACTCTATCTCTCTCTCCCCACTCTATCTCTCTCTCCTCACTCTATCTCTCTCTCCTCACTCTATCTCTCTCTCCTCACTCTATCTCTCTCTCCTCACTCTATCTCTCTCTCCTCACTCTATCTCTCTCTCCTCACTCTATCTCTCTCTCCTCACTCTATCTCTCTCTCCTCACTCTATCTCTCTCTCCTCACTCTATCTCTCTCTCCTCACTCTATCACACTCTCTCCTCACTCTCTCTCTCTCTCCTCACTCTAGCTCTCTCTCCTCACTCTAGCTCTCTTTCTCCTCACTCTAGCTCTCTCTCTCTCCTCACTCGAGATCTCTCTCTCTCCTCACTATCTCTCTCTCTCCTCACTATCTCTCTCTCTCTCCTCACTATCTCTATCTCTCTCTCTCTCCTCACTATCTCTCTCTCTCTCCTCACTCTATCTCTCTCTCCTCACTCTATCTCTCTCTCCTCACTCTATCTCTCTCTCCTCACTCTAACTCTCTCTCCTCACTCTATCACACTCTCTCCTCACTCTCTCTCTCTCTCCTCACTCTCTCTCTCCTCACTCTAGCTCTCTCTCCTCACTCTAGCTCTCTTTCTCCTCACTCTAGCTCTCTCTCTCCTCACTCTATCACACTCTCTCCTCAGTCTATCACACTCTCTCCTCACTCTCTCTCTCTCTCTCCTCACTCAATCTCTCTCTCTCTCCTCACTCTATCTCTCTCTCCTCACTCTAGCTCTCTCTCTCCTCACTCTAGCTCTCTCTCTCTCCTCACTCTAGCTCTCTCTCTCTCCTCACTCGAGATCTCTCTCTCTCCTCACTATCTCTCTCTCTCCTCACTATCTCTCTCTCTCTCTCTCTCCTCACTATCTCTCTCTCTCTCCTCACTATCTCTCTCTCTCTCTCTCCTCACTCTCTCTCTCTCCTCACTCTCTCTATCTCTCTCCTCACTCTATCTCTCTCTCCTCACTCTATCTCTCTCTCCTCACTCTATCTCTCTCTCTCCTCACTCTATCTCTCTCTCTCTCCTCACTCTATCTCTCTCTCTCCTCACTCTATCTCTCTCTCCTCACTCTATCTCTCTCTCTCCTCACTCAATCTCTCTCTCTCCTCACTCGATCTCTCTCTCCTCACTCGATCTCTCTCTCCTCACTCGATCTCTCTCTCCTCACTCGATCTCTCTCTCTCCTCACTCGATCTCTCTCTCTCCTCACTCTATCTCTCTCTCCTCACTCTATCTCTCTCTCCTCACTCTATCTCTCTCTCTCCTCACTCTATCTCTCTCTCTCCTCACTCTATCTCTCTCTCCTCACTATCTCTCTCTCCTCACTATCTCTCTCCCTCTCTCCTCACTCTCTCTCTCTCCTCACTCTCTCTCTCTCCTCACTCTCTCTCTCTCCTCACTCTCTCTCTCTCCTCACTCTCTCTCTCTCCTCACTCTCTCTCTCTCCTCACTCTCTCTCTCTCCTCACTCTCTCTCTCTCCTCACTCTCTCTCTCTCCTCACTCTCTCTCTCTCCTCACTCTCTCTCTCTCCTCACTCTCTCTCTCTCCTCACTCTCTCTCTCTCCTCACTCTCTCTCTCTCCTCACTCTCTCTCTCTCCTCACTCTCTCTCTCTCCTCACTCTCTCTCTCTCCTCACTCTCTCTCTCTCCTCACTCTATCACACTCTCTCTCCCCCTCACTCTCTCTTTCTCTTTTTCTCTCTCTCTATTTCTATCACACTCTCTCCCCCTCTCTATCACACTCTATCTCTCTCCTCTCTCTATCTCTCTCTCCTCACTCTATCTCTCTCTCTCCTCACTCTATCTCTCTCTCTCCTCACTCTATCTCTCTCTCTCCTCACTCGAGCTCTCTCTCTCCTCACTCGAGCTCTCTCTCTCCTCACTCGAGCTCTCTCTCTCCTCACTCTATCTCTCTCTCTCCTCACTCTATCTCTCTCTCTCCTCACTCGAGCTCTCTCTCTCCTCACTCGAGCTCTCTCTCTCCTCA
>NW_027138229.1:0-22500 GCF_035084215.1 Heptranchias perlo | reverse complement strand
CCTCACTCTATCTCTCTCTCTCTCCTCACTCTATCTCTCTCTCTCCTCACTCTCTCTCTCTCTCTCCTCACTCTATCTCTCTCTCTCCTCACTCTATCTCTCTCTCTCCTCACTCTATCTCTCTCTCTCCTCACTCTATCTCTCTCTCTCCTCACTCTATCTCTCTCTCTCCTCACTCCATCTCTCTCTCTCCTCACTCTATCTCTATCTCTCTCTCTCTCCTCACTCTATCTCTCTCGCTCTCCTCACTCTATCTCTCTCTCTCTCCTCACTCTATCTCTCTCTCTCTCCTCACTCTATCTCTCTCTCTCCTCACTCTATCTCTCTCTCTCCCCTCTCTTTCTCTCTATCTCTCCCCTCTCTCTCTCCTCTTTTTCTCTCTCTCTCTCCCCCTCTCTTTTTTTCTCTCTCTCCCCCTCTCTTTTTTTCTCTCTCTCCCCCTCTCTCTCTTTTTCTCTCTCCCCCCTCTCTCTCCATCACACACTCTCTCGCCCCACTCTCTCTCTCTCCTCACTCTCTCTCTCTCCTCACTCTCTCTCTCTCCTCACTCTCTCTCTCTCCTCACTCTCTCTCTCTCCTCACTCTCTCTCTCTCCCCCCTCTCTCTCTCCCCTTTCTCTCTCTCTCCTCACTCTATCTCTCTCTCTCTCCTCACTCTATCTCTCTCTCTCTCCTCACTCTATCTCTCTCTCTCCTCACTCTATCTCTCTCTCTCCTCACTCTATCTCTCTCTCTCCTCACTCTATCTCTCTCTCTCCTCACTCTATCTCTCTCTCTCCTCACTCCATCTCTCTCTCTCCTCACTCTATCTCTATCTCTCTCTCTCTCCTCACTCTATCTCTCTCGCTCTCCTCACTCTATCTCTCTCTCTCTCCTCACTCTATCTCTCTCTCTCTCCTCACTCTATCTCTCTCTCTCCTCACTCTATCTCTCTCTCTCCCCTCTCTTTCTCTCTATCTCTCCCCTCTCTCTCTCCTCTTTTTCTCTCTCTCTCTCCCCCTCTCTTTTTTTCTCTCTCTCCCCCTCTCTCTCTTTTTCTCTCTCCCCCCTCTCTCTCCATCACACACTCTCTCGCCCCACTCTCTCTATCTCTCTCTCTATCTCTTTTTCTCTCCCCCTATCTCTCTCTCCCCCGATCTCTCTCTCCCCCTATCTCTCTCTCCCCCTATCTCTCTCTCACCCTATCTCTCTCTCTCCCCTATCTCTCTCTCCCCCGATCTCTCACTCCCCCTATCTCTCTCTCCCCCTATCTCTCTCTCTCCCTCCTATCTCTCTCTCTCTCCTCTCTGTCTCTCTCTCTCTCCTCACTCTATCTCTCTCTCTCTCCTCACTCTAGCTCTCTCTCTCTCCTCACTCTAGCTCTCTCTCTCTCCTCACTCTAGCTCTCTCTCTCTCTCTCCTCACTCTAGCTCTCTCTCTCTCTCCTCACTCTAGCTCTCTCTCTCCTCTCTCCTCACTCGAGCTCTCTCTCTCCTCACTCTAGCTCTCTCTCTCCTCACTCTAGCTCTCTCTCTCCTCACTCTAGCTCTCTCTCTCTCTCCTCACTCTAGCTCTCTCTCTCTCTCCTCACTCTAGCTCTCTCTCTCTCTCCTCACTCTAGCTCTCTCTCTCTCTCCTCACTCTAGCTCTCTCTCTCTCTCCTCACTCTATCTCTCTTCTCTCTCTCCTCACTCTCTCTCTCCTCACTCTATCTCTCTCTCTCCTCACTCTATCTCTCTCTCTCCTCACTCTCTCTCTCCTCACTCTATCTCTCTCTCTCTCCTCACTATCTCTCTCCCTCTCTCTCCTCACTCGAGCTCTCTCTCTCTCCTCACTCTCTCTTTCTCCTCACTCTCTCTCTCTCCTCACTCTCTCTCTCTCCTCACTCTCTCTCTCTCCTCACTCTCTCTCTCTCCTCACTCTCTCTCTCTCCTCACTCTCTCTCTCTCCTCACTCTCTCTCTCTCTCTCCTCACTCTCTCTCTCTCTCCTCACTCTCTCTCTCTCTCCTCACTCTATCTCTCTCCTCACTCTATCTCTCTCCTCACTCTATCTCTCTCCTCACTCTAGCTCTCTCTCCTCACTCTAGCTCTCTCTCCTCACTCTAGCTCTCTCTCCTCACTCTAGCTCTCTCTCCTCACTCTAGCTCTCTCTCTCCTCACTCTATCTCTCTCTCCTCACTCAATCTCTCTCTCTCCTCACTCAATCTCTCTCTCTCCTCACTCTATCTCTCTCTCCTCACTCTATCTCTCTCTCTCCTCACTCTATCTCTCTCTCCTCACTCTATCTCTCTCTCCTCACTCTATCTCTCTCTCCTCACTCTATCTCTCTCTCCTCACTCTATCTCTCTCTCCTCACTCTCTCTCTCTCTCTCCTCACTCTCTCTCTCCTCACTCTAGCTCTCTCTCCTCACTCTAGCTCTCTCTCCTCACTCTAGCTCTCTTTCTCCTCACGCTAGCTCTCTCTCTCCTCACTCTATCACACTCTCTCCTCAGTCTATCACACTCTCTCCTCACTCTCTCTCTCTCTCCTCACTCTCTCTCTCTCTCTCCTCACTCAATCTCTCTCTCTCTCCTCACTCTATCTCTCTCTCCTCACTCTAGCTCTCTCTCTCCTCACTCTAGCTCTCTCTCTCTCCTCACTCGAGCTCTCTCTCTCCTCACTCGAGATCTCTCTCTCTCCTCACTATCTCTCTCTCTCCTCACTATCTCTCTCTCTCTCCTCACTATCTCTATCTCTCTCTCTCCTCACTCTCTCTCTCTCCTCACTCTCTCTATCTCTCTCCTCACTCTATCTCTCTCTCCTCACTCTATCTCTCTCTCCTCACTCAATCTCTCTCTCCTCACTCTATCTCTCTCTCTCCTCACTCTATCTCTCTCTCTCCTCACTCTATCTCTCTCTCTCTCCTCACTCTATCTCTCTCTCTCCTCACTCTGTCTCTCTCTCCTCACTCTATCTCTCTCTCTCCTCACTCGATCTCTCTCTCTCCTCACTCTATCTCTCTCTCCTCACTCTATCTCTCTCTCCTCACTCTATCTCTCTCTCTCCTCACTCTATCTCTCTCTCCTCACTCTATCTCTCTCTCCTCACTCTATCTCTCTCTCTCCTCACTCTCTCTCTCTCCTCACTCTCTCTCTCCTCACTCTATCTCTCTCTCTCCTCACTCCATCACACTCTCTCCTCACTCTATCACACTCTCTCTCCCCCTCACTCTCTCTTTCTCTTTTTCTCTCTCTCTATTTCTATCACACTCTCTCCCCCTCTCTATCACACTCTATCTCTCTCCTCTCTCTATCTCTCTATCACACTATCTCTTTTTCTCTCTCTCTATCTCTCTATCACTCTCTCCCCCTCTCTCTCTTTCTCTTTTTCTCTCTCCCCCCTCTCTCTCTATCACACACTCTCTCTCCCCCCTCTCTCTCTCCCCTTTCTCTCTCTCTCCTCACTCTATCTCTCTCTCTCCTCACTCTATCTCTCTCTCTCCTCACTCTATCTCTCTCTCTCCTCACTCTATCTCTCTCTCTCCTCACTCTATCTCTCTCTCTTCTCACTCTATCTCTCTCTCTCTCTCCTCACTCTATCTCTCTCTCTCCTCACTCTATCTCTCTCTCTCCTCACTCTATCTCTCTCTCTCCTCACTCTATCTCTCTCTCTCCTCACTCTATCTCTCTCTCCTCACTCGAGCTCTCTCTCTCCTCACTCGAGCTCTCTCTCCTCACTCGAGCTCTCTCTCCTCACTCGAGCTCTCTCTCCTCACTCTATCACACTCTCTCCTCACTCTATCACACTCTCTCCTCAGTCTGTCACACTCTCTCCTCACTCTATCTCTCTCTCCTCACTCTATCTCTCTCTCTCCTCACTCTATCTCTCTCTCCTCACTCGAGCTCTCTCTCTCTCCTCACTCGAGCTCTCTCTCCTCACTCGAGCTCTCTCTCTCTCCTCACTCTATCTCTCTCTCTCTCTCCTCACTCTATCTCTCTCTCTCTCTCCTCACTCTATCTCTCTCTCTCTCTCCTCACTCTATCTCTCTCTCTCTCCTCACTCTATCTCTCTCTCTCTCTCCTCACTCTATCTCTCTCTCTCTCTCTCCTCACTCTATCTCTCTCTCTCTCCTCACTCTATCTCTCTCTCTCTCTCCTCACTCTATCTCTCTCTCTCCTCACTCTATCTCTCTCTCTCTCTCCTCACTCTATCTCTCTCTCTCTCTCCTCACTCTATCTCTCTCTCCTCACTCTATCTCTCTCTCCTCACTCTATCTCTCTCTCCTCACTCTATCTCTCTCTCCTCACTCTATCTCTCCTCACTCTATCACACTCTGTCCTCACTCTCTCTCTCTCTCCTCACTCTCTCTCTCTCTCCTCACTCTCTCTCTCTCTCCTCACTCTCTCTCTCTATCACTCTCTCTCTCTATCACTCTATCTCTTTTATTTCTCTCTCTCTATTTCTCTCACACTCTCTCCCCCTCTCAATCACACTCTCTCTCCCCCCTCTCTCTCTCCCCTTTCTCTCTCCCCTTTCTCTCTCTCTCCTCACTCTATCTCTCTCTCTCTCCTCACTCTATCTCTCTCTCTCCTCACTCTCCCTCTCTTTCTCCTCACTCTCTCTCTCTCTCTCCTCACTCTATCTCTCTCTCTCTCCTCACTCTATCTCTCTCTCTCCTCACTCTATCTCTCTCTCTCCTCACTCTATCTCTCTCTCTCCTCACTCTATCTCTCTCTCTCCTCACTCTATCTCTCTCTCTCCTCACTCTATCTCTCCCTCTCCTCACTCCATCTCTCTCTCTCCTCACTCTATCTCTATCTCTCTCTCTCTCCTCACTCTATCTCTCTCGCTCTCCTCACTCTATCTCTCTCTCTCTCTCCTCACTCTATCTCTCTCTCTCCTCACTCTATCTCTCTCTCTCCTCACTCTATCTCTCTCTCTCCTCACTCTATCTCTCTCTCTCCTCACTCTATCACACTCTCTCCTCACTCTCTCTCTCTCTCCTCACTCTCTCTCTTTCTCCTCACTCGAGCTCTCTCTCTCCTCACTCTATCACACTCTCTCCTCAGTCTATCACACTCTCTCCTCACTCTCTCTCTCTCCTCACTCTCTCTCTCTCTCTCCTCACTCAATCTCTCTCTCTCTCTCCTCACTCTATCTCTCTCTCCTCACTCTAGCTCTCTCTCTCCTCACTCTAGCTCTCTCTCTCTCCTCACTCGAGATCTCTCTCTCTCCTCACTATCTCTCTCTCTCCTCACTATCTCTCTCTCTCTCCTCACTATCTCTATCTCTCTCCTCACTATCTCTATCTCTCTCCTCACTATCTCTCTCTCTCTCTCTCCTCACTCTCTCTCTCCTCACTCTCTCTATCTCTCTCCTCACTCTATCTCTCTCTCCTCACTCTATCTCTCTCTCCTCACTCAATCTCTCTCTCCTCACTCAATCTCTCTCTCCTCACTCTATCTCTCTCTCTCCTCACTCTATCTCTCTCTCTCCTAACTCTATCTCTCTCTCTCTCCTCACTCTATCTCTCTCTCTCCTCACTCGATCTCTCTCTCCTCACTCGATCTCTCTCTCTCCTCACTCGATCTCTCTCTCTCCTCACTCTATCTCTCTCTCCTCACTCTATCTCTCTCTCCTCACTCTATCTCTCTCTCTCCTCACTCGATCTCTCTCTCTCCTCACTCTATCTCTCTCTCCTCACTCTATCTCTCTCTCCTCACTCTATCTCTCTCTCCTCACTCTATCTCTCTCTCCTCACTCTATCTCTCTCTCCTCACTCTATCTCTATCTCTCTCTCTCTCTCCTCACTCTATCTCTCTCTCCTCACTCTATCACACTCTCTCTCCCCCTCACTCTCTCTCTTTCTCTTTTTCTCTCTCTCTCAATCACTCTATCTCTTTTTTTCTCTCTCTCTATTTCTATCACACTCTCTCCCCCTCTCTATCACACTCGCGCTCTCTCTCCTCACTCTATCTCTCTCTCTCCTCACTCTCTCACACTCTCTCTCTCTCTCTCTCTCTCTCCCCCTCACTCTCTCTCTCTCTCCCCCTCACTCTCTCTCTCTCTCTCTATCTCTCACTCCCCCTCTCTCTATCACACTCTCTCTTTTTCTCTCTCTCTATCTCTCTATCACTCTCTCCCACTCTCTCTTTCTCTTTTTCTCTCTCTCCCCTCTCTCTCTCCTCTTTTTCTCTCTCTCTCTCTCCCCCTCTCTTTTTTTCTCTCTCTCCCCCTCTCTCTCTTTTTCTCTCTTCCCCCCTCTCTCTCTATCACACACTCTCTCGCCCCCCTCTCTCTATCTCTCTCTCTCTCCTCACTCTATCTCTTTTTTCTCTCCCCCTATCTCTCCCTCCCCCTATCTCTCTCTCCCCCTATCTCTCTCTCCCCCTATCTCTCTCTCCCCCTATCTCTCTCTCCCCCTATCTCTCTCTCCCCCTATCTCTCTCTCTCCCATCTCTCTCTTCCTCTCCCCCATCTCTCTCTCTCCCCCTCTCCCCCTATGTCTCTCCTATCTCTCTCTCTCCCCGATCTCCCTCTCTCTCTCTCCTATCTCTCTCTCTCCCCCTATCTCTCTCTCCCCCTATCTCTCTCTCTCCCCTATCTCTCTCTCTCCCCCCTATCTCTCTCTCTCGCCCTATCTCTCTCTCTCCACTCTGTCTCTCTCTCTCTCCTCACTCTATCTCTCTCTCTCTCCTCACTCTAGCTCTCTCTCTCTCTCCTCACTCTAGCTCTCTCTCTCTCTCTCCTCACTCTCGCTCTCTCTCTCTCTCTCTCCTCACTCGAGCTCTCTCTCTCCTCACTCGAGCTCTCTCTCTCCTCACTCGAGCTCTCTCTCTCCTCACTCTAGCTCTCTCTCCTCAATCTATCTCTCTCTCTCTCCTCACTCTCTCTCTCTCTCTCCTCACTCTCTCTCTCTCTCCTCTCTCTCTCTCCTCACTCTCTCCTCACTCTCTCCTCACTCTCTCTCTCTCTCCTCTCTCTCTCTCCTCACTCTCTCCTCACTCTCTCCTCACTCTATCTCTCTCTCTCCTCACTCTATCTCTCTCTCTCTCCTCACTCTATCACACTCTCTCCTCAGTCTATCACACTCTCTCCTCACTCTATCTCTCTCTCTCCTCACTCTATCTCTCTCTCTCCTCACTCTATCTCTCTCTCTCCTCACTCTATCTCTCTCTCTCCGCACTCTATCTCTCTCTCTCCTTACTCTAGCTCTCTCTCTCTCTCCTCACTCGAGATCTCTCTCTCTCTCCTCACTATCTCTCTCTCTCTCCTCACTATCTCTCTCTCTCTCCTCACTCTCTCTCTCTCTCTCCTCACTCTATCTCTCTCTCTCTCCTCACTCTAGCTCTCTCTCTCCTCACTCTCTCTCTCTCCTCACTCTCTCTCTCTCTCCTCACTCTCTCTCTCTCTCCTCACTCTATCTCTCTCTCCTCACTCTCTCTCTCTCTCCTCACTCTATCTCTCTCTCCTCACTCTCTCTCTCTCTCTCCTCACTCTATCTCTCTCTCCTCACTCTATCTCTCTCTCCTCACTCTATCTCTCCTCACTCTGTCTCTCTCTCTCTCCTCACTCTATCTCTCTCTCTCTCTCCTCACTCTGTCTCTCTCTCTCTCCTCACTCTATCTCTCTCTCTCTCCTCACTCTATCTCTCTCTCCTCACTCTATCTCTCTCTCCTCACTCTATCTCTCTCTCCTCACTCTATCTCTCCTCACTCTATCTCTCCTCACTCTATCACACTCTCTCCTCAGTCTATCACACTCTCTCCTCACTCTCTCTCTCTCTCTCTCCTCACTCTATCTCTCTTTCTCCTCACTCTAGCTCTCTTTCTCCTCACTCTCGCTCTCTCTCTCTCCTCACTAGAGATCTCTCTCTCTCCTCACTCGAGATCTCTCTCTCTCCTCACTATCTCTCTCTCTCTCCTCACTATCTCTCTCTCTCTCCTCACTATCTCTCTCTCTCTCTCCTCACTATCTCTCTCTCTCTCCTCACTATCTCTATCTCTCTCTCCTCACTCTATCTCTCTCTCCTCACTCTATCTCTCTCTCTCCTCACTCTATCTCTCTCTCTCCTCACACTATCTCTCTCTCTCCTCACTCTATCTCTCTCTCTCCTCACTCTATCTCTCTCTCCTCACTCTATCTCTCTCTCTCCTCACTCTATCTCTCTCTCTCCTCACTCTATCTCTCTCGCTCCTCACTCTATCTCTCTCTCTCTCCTCACTCTATCTCTCTCGCTCCTCACTCTATCTCTCTCGCTCCTCACTCTATCTCTCTCTCCTCACTATCTCTCTCTCTCCTCACTCTATCTCTCTCTCCTCACTCTATCTCTCTCTCTCTCCTCACTCTATCTCTCTCTCTCTCCTCACTCTATCTCTCTCTCTCCTCACTCTATCTCTCTCTCTCCTCACTCTATCTCTCTCTCTCCTCACTCTATCTCTCTCTCTCCTCACTCTATCTCTCTCTCTCCTCACTCTATCTCTCTCTCTCTCCTCACTCTATCTCTCTCTCCTCACTCTATCTCTCCTCACTCTATCTCTCCTCACTCTATCTCTCCTCACTCTATCTCTCCTCACTCTATCTCTCCTCACTCTATCTCTCCTCACTCTATCTCTCCTCACTCTATCTCTCCTCACTCTATCTCTCCTCACTCTATCACACTCTCTCCTCACTCTATCACACTCTCTCCTCACTCTATCACACTCTCTCTCTCCTCACTCTATCACACTCTCTCTCCCCCTCACTCTCTCTTTCTCTTTTTCTCTCTCTCTCTATCACTCTATATCTTTTTTTCTCTCTCTCTATCTCTCTATCACTCTCTCCCCCTCTCTCTCTTTCTCTTTTTCTCTCTCCCCCCTCTCTCTCTATCACACACTCTCTCTCCCCCCTCTCTCTCTCCCCTTTCTCTCTCTCTCCTCACTCTATCTCTCTCTCCTCACTCTATCTCTCTCTCCTCACTCTATCTCTCTCTCCTCACTCTATCACACTCTCTCCTCACTCTATCACACTCTCTCCTCACTCTATCACACTCTCTCCTCACTCTATCACACTCTCTCCTCACTCTATCACACTCTCTCCTCACTCTATCACACTCTCTCCTCAGTCTATCTCTCTCTCCTCACTCTATCTCTCTCTCTCCTCACTCTATCTCTCTCTCTCCTCACTCTATCTCTCTCTCTCCTCACTCTATCTCTCTCTCTCTCCTCACTCTAGCTAGCTCTCTCTCTCTCCTCACTCTAGCTCTCTCTCTCTCCTCACTCTAGCTCTCTCTCTCTCTCTCCTCACTCTATCACACTCTCTCTCTCCCCCTCACTCTCTCTCTTTCTCTTTTTCTCTCTCTCTATCACACTATCTCCTTTTCTCTCTCTCACTCTCTCTCCTCACTCTATCTCTTTTTCTCTCTCACTCTCTATCACTCTCTCTCTCTCCTCACACTCTCTCTCTCCTCACTCCATCTCTCTATCACTCTCCCTCTCTCTCTCTCCTCACTCTCTCTCTCCCCCTCTCTCTCTCTTTCTCTTTTTCTCTATCTCTCCTCACTCTATCTCTTTTTCTCTCTCCTCACTCTCTCTCTCTCTTTTTCTCTCTCTCTCAATCACTCTATCTCTTTTTTTCTCTCTCTCTATTTCTATCACACTCTCTCCCCCTCTCTATCACACTCGCGCTCTCTCTCCTCACTCTATCTCTCTCTCTCCTCACTCTCTCACACTCTCTCTCTCTCTCTCTCTCCCTCACTCTCTCTCTCTCCCCCTCACTCTCTCTCTCTCTCTCTTTTTCTCTCTCTCTATTTCTATCACACTCTCTCCCCCTCTCTCTATCACACTCTCTCTCTCTCTATCTCTCACTCCCCCTCTCTCTATCACACTATCTCTTTTTCTCTCTCTCTATCTCTCTATCACTCTCTCCCACTCTCTCTTTCTCTTTTTCTCTCTCCCCCCTCTCTCTCTATCACACACTCTCTCTCTCCCCTCTCTCTCTCCTCTTTTTCTCTCTCTCTCTCCCCCTCTCTTTTTTTCTCTCTCTCCCCCTCTCTCTCTTTTTCTCTCTTCCCCCCTCTCTCTCTATCACACACTCTCTCGCCCCCCTCTCTCTATCTCTCTCTCTCTCTCTCCTCACTCTATCTCTTTTTTCTCTCCCCCTATCTCCCTCTCCCCCTATCTCTCTCTCCCCCTATCTCTCTCTCCCCCTATCTCTCTCTCCCCCTATCTCTCTCTCCCCCTATCTCTCTCTCCCCCTATCTCTCTCTCCCCCTATCTCCCTCTCCCCCATCTCTCTCTTCCTCTCCCACATCTCTCTCTCTCCCCCTCTCCCCCTATGTCTCTCCTATCTCTCTCTCTCCCCGATCTCTCTCTCTCTCTCTCTCCTATCTCTCTCTCTCTCCCCCTATCTCTCTCTCCCCCTATCTCTCTCTCCCCCAATCTCTCTCTCCCCCAATCTCTCTCTCCCCCAATCTCTCTCTCCCCCAATCTCTCTCTCCCCCTATCTCTCTCTCCCCCTATCTCTCTCTCCCCCTATCTCTCTCTCCCCCTATCTCTCTCTCCCCCTATCTCTCTCTCCCCCTATCTCTCTCTCTCCCCTATCTCTCTCTCTCCCCCCTATCTCTATCTCTCGCCCTATCTCTCTCTCTCCACTCTGTCTCTCTCTCTCTCTCTCCTCACTCTAGCTCTCTCTCTCTCTCCTCACTCTAGCTCTCTCTCTCTCTCTCCTCACTCTCGCTCTCTCTCTCTCTCTCCTCACTCTAGCTCTCTCTCTCTCTCTCCTCACTCGAGCTCTCTCTCTCCTCACTCGATCTCTCTCTCTCCTCACTCTAGCTCTCTCTCTCCTCACTCTAGCTCTCTCTCTCCTCACTCTAGCTCTCTCTCCTCACTCTAGCTCTCTCTCTCTCTCTCTCCTCACTCTCTCTCTCTCTCTCCTCACTCTCTCTCTCTCTCTCCTCACTCTCTCTCTCTCCTCACTCTCTCCTCACTCTATCTCTCTCTCTCCTCACTCTATCTCTCTCTCTCCTCACTCTATCTCTCTCTCTCCTCACTCTATCTCTCTCTCTCTCCTCACTCTCTCTCTCTCTCTCCTCACTCTCTCTCTCTCTCTCCTCACTCTATCTCTCTCTCTCCTCACTCTATCTCTCTCTCTCCTCACTCTATCTCTCTCTCTCCTCACTCCATCTCTCTCTCTCTTCACTCTATCTCTCTCTCTCCTCACTCTATCTCTCTCTCTCCTCACTCCATCTCTCTCTCTCCTCACTCCATCTCTCTCTCTCCTCACTCTATCTCTCTCTCTCCTCACTCTATCTCTCTCTCTCCTCACTCTATCTCTCCCTCTCCTCACTCTATCTCTCTCTCTTTCCTCACTCTATCTCTCTCTCTCTCCTCACTCTATCTCTCTCTCTCTCCTCACTCTATCTCTCTCTCTCCTCACTCTATCTCTCTCTCTCCTCACTCTATCTCTCTCTCTCTCCTCACTCTCTCTCTCTCTCTCTCTCTCTCCTCACTCTCTCACTCTCTCTCTCTCCCCCTCACTCTCTCTCTTTCTCTTTTTCTCTCTCTCTATTTCGATCACACTCTCTCTCTCTATCTCTCACTCCCCCTCTCTCTATCACACTATCTCTTTTTCTCTCTCTCTATCTCTCTATCACTCTCTCCCCCTCTCTCTCTTTCTCTTTTTCTCTCTCCCCCCTCTCTCTCTATCACACACTCTCTCCCCCCCTCTCTCTCTCCCCTATCTCTCTCTCTCCCCGATCTCTCTCTCTCCCCCTATCTCTCTCTCTCCCCTATCTCTCTCTCTCCCCTATCTCTCTCTCTCCCCCATCTCTCTCTCTCCCCCATCTCTCTCTCTCCACTCTATCTCGCTCTCTCTCTCTCCTCACTCGAGCTCTCGCTCTCTCTCCTCACTCGAGCTCTCGCTCTCTCTCCTCACTCGAGCTCTCTCTCTCTCCTCACTCGAGCTCTCTCTCTCCTCACTCTCTCTCTCTCTCTCCTCACTCTCTCTCTCTCTCCTCACTCTCTCTCTCTCTCCTCACTCTCTCTCTCTCTCCTCACTCTCTCTCTCTCTCCTCACTCTCTCTCTCTCTCCTCACTCTATCACACTCTCTCCTCACTCTCTCCCTCTCTCCTCACTCTCTCTCTCTCTCCTCACTCTATCTCTCTCTCTCCTCACTCGAGCTCTCTCTCTCCTCACTCGAGCTCTCTCTCTCTCCTCACTCTAGCTCTCTCTCTCTCCTCACTCTATCTCTCTCTATCTCTCTCTCCCTCTCTCTCCTCACTCTATCTCTCTCTCTCCTCACTCTATCACACTCTCTCTCCCCCTCACTCTCTCTCTTTCTCTTTTTCTCTCTCTCCCCCTATCTCCCTCTCCCCCATCTCTCTCTTCCTCTCCCCCATCTCTCTCTCTCCCCCTCTCCCCCTATGTCTCTCCTATCTCTCTCTCTCCCCGATCTCCCTCTCTCTCTCTCCTATCTCTCTCTCTCCCCCTATCTCTCTCTCCCCCTATCTCTCTCTCCCCCTATCTCTCTCTCCCCCGATCTCTCTCTCTCCCCTATCTCTCTCTCTCCCCCCTATCTCTCTCTCTCGCCCTATCTCTCTCTCTCCACTCTGTCTCTCTCTCTCTCCTCACTCTAGCTCTCTCTCTCTCTCCTCACTCTAGCTCTCTCTCTCTCTCTCCTCACTCTAGCTCTCTCTCTCTCTCTCCTCACTCGAGCTCTCTCTCTCCTCACACGATCTCTCTCTCTCCTCACTCGAGCTCTCTCTCTCCTCACTCTATCTCTCTCTCTCTCTCCTCACTCGAGCTCTCTCTCTCCTCACTCTATCTCTCTCTCTCTCTCCTCACTCTATCTCTCTCTCTCTCTCCTCACTCTATCTCTCTCTCTCTCCTCACTCTCTCTCTCTCTCCTCACTCTCTCTCTCTCTCTCCTCACTCTATCTCTCTCTCTCCTCACTCTATCTCTCTCTCTCCTCACTCTATCTCTCTCTCTCTCCTCACTCTATCACACTCTCTCCTCAGTCTATCACACTCTCTCCTCACTCTCTCTCTCTCTCCTCACTCTCTCTCTCTCTCCTCACTCTATCTCTCTCTCCTCCCTCTCGCTCTCTCTCTCCTCACTCTAGCTCTCTCTCTCCTCACTCGAGCTCTCTTCTCTCTCTCCTCACTCTCTCTCTCTCTCCTCACTCTATCTCTCTCTCTCCTCACTCTATCTCTCTCTCTCCTCACTCTATCTCTCTCTCCTCACTCTATCTCTCTCTCTCTCCTCACTCTATCTCTCTCTCCTCACTCGAGCTCTCTCTCTCCTTACTCTAGCTCTCTCTCTCTCCTCACTCGAGATCTCTCTCTCTCCTCACTATCTCTCTCTCTCTCCTCACTATCTCTCTCTCTCTCCTCACTCTATCTCTCTCTCTCCTCACTCTAGCTCTCTCTCTCCTCACTCTCTCTCTCTCTCCTCACTCTATCTCTCTCTCCTCACTCTATCTCTCTCTCCTCACTCTATCTCTCTCTCTCCTCACTCTGTCTCTCTCTCTCTCCTCACTCTATCTCTCTCTCTCCTCACTCCATCTCTCTATCTCTCTCTCTCCTCACTCTATCACACTCTCTCCTCACTCTATCTCTCTCTCCTCACTCTATCTCTCCTCACACTATCACACTCCCTCCTCAGTCTATCACACTCTCTCCTCACTCTCTCTCTCTCTCTCTCCTCACTCTCTCTCTCTCTCTCCTCACTCTATCTCTCTCTCCTCACTCTAGCTCTCTCTCTCCTCACTCTAGCTCTCTCTCTCCTCACTCTAGCTCTCTTTCTCCTCACTCTAGCTCTCTTTCTCCTCACTCTAGCTCTCTCTCTCCTCACTATAGCTCTCTCTCTCTCCTCACTAGAGATCTCTCTCTCTCCTCACTCGAGATCTCTCTCTCTCCTCACTATCTCTCTCTCTCTCCTCACTATCTCTCTCTCTCTCTCCTCACTATCTCTCTCTCTCTCTCCTCACTCTATCTCTCTCTCCTCACTCTATCTCTCTCTCCTCACTCTATCTCTCTCTCCTCACTCTATCTCTCTCTCTCCTCACTCTATCTCTCTCTCCTCACTATCTCTCTCGCTCCTCACTCTATCTCTCTCTCCTCACTATCTCTCTCTCTCCTCACTCTATCTCTCTCTCCTCACTCTATCTCTCTCTCTCCTCACTCTATCTCTCTCTCTCCTCACTCTAGCTCTCTCTCTCTCCTCACTCTACCTCTCTCTCTCTCCTCACTCTCTCTCTCTCCTCACTCTCTATCTCTCCTCACTCTATCTCTCCTCACTCTATCTCTCCTCACTCTATCTCTCCTCACTCTATCTCTCCTCACTCTATCTCTCCTCACTCTATCTCTCCTCACTCTATCTCTCCTCACTCTATCACTCTCTCCTCACTCTATCTCTCTCTCTCTCCTCACTCTATCTCTCTCTCTCTCCTCACTCTATCTCTCCTCACTCTATCTCTCCTCACTCTATCTCTCCTCACTCTATCTCTCCTCACTCTATCTCTCCTCACTCTATCTCTCCTCACTCTATCTCTCCTCACTCTATCACACTCTATCTCTCTCTCCTCACTCTATCTCTCTCTCCTCACTCTATCTCTCTCTCCTCACTCTATCTCTCTCTCTCCTCACTCTATCTCTCTCTCTCCTCACTCTATCTCTCTCTCTCCTCACTCTATCTCTCTCTCTCCTCACTCTCTCTCTCTCTCTCTCTCCTCACTCTCTCTCTCTCCCCCTCACTCTCTCTCTTTCTCTTTTTCTCTCTCTCTATTTCGATCACACTCTCTCTCTCCTCTCTCTATCTCTCTATCACTCTCTCCCCCTCTCTCTCTCTCTTTTTCTCTCTCCCCCCTCTCTCTCTATCACAAACTCTCTCCCCCCCTCTCTCTCTCCCCTATCTCTCTCTCTCCCCGATCTCTCTCTCTCCCCCTATCTCTCTCTCCCCCTATCTCTCTCTCCCCCTATCTCTCTCTCTCCCCTATCTCTCTCTCTCCCCTATCTCTCTCTCTCCCCTATCTCTCTCTCTCCCCTATCTCTCTCTCTCCCCTATCTCTCTCTCTCCCCCTAACTCTCTCTCTCCCCCATCTCTCTCTCTCCACTCTATCTCGCTCTCTCTCTCTCTCCTCACTCGAGCTCTCGCTCTCTCTCCTCACTCGAGCTCTCTCTCTCTCCTCACTCGAGCTCTCTCTCTCTCCTCACTCGAGCTCTCTCTCTCCTCACTCGATCTCTCTCTCTCCTCACTCGATCTCTCTCTCTCCTCACTCTCTCTCTCTCTCTCTCTCCTCACTCTCTCTCTCTCTCTCCTCACTCGAGCTCTCTCTCCTCACTCGAGCTCTCTCTCCTCACTCTCGCTCTCTCTCTCTCCTCACTCTCCTCACTCTATCTCTCTCTATCTCTCTCTATCTCTCTCTCTCCTCACTCTATCTCTCCTCACTCTATCACACTCTCTCTCCCCCTCACTCTCTCTCTTTCTCTTTTTTTCTCTCTCTCAATCACTCTATCTCTTTTTTTCTCTCTCTCTATTTCTATCACACTCTCTCCCCCTCTCTATCACACTCGCTCTCTCTCCTCACTCTATCTCTCTCTCTCCTCACTCTCTCACACTCTCTCTCTCTCTCCCCCTCACTCTCTCTCTCTCCCCCTCACTCTCTCTCTCTCTTTTTCTCTCTCTCTATTTCTATCACACTCTCTCCCCCTCTCTCTATCACACTCTCTCTTTTTCTCTCTCTCTATCTCTCTATCACTCTCTCCCACTCTCTCTTTCTCTTTTTCTCTCTCTCCCCTCTCTCTCTCCTCTTTTTCTCTCTCTCTCTCTCCCCCTCTCTTTTTTTCTCTCTCTCCCCCCTCTCTCTCTTTTTCTCTCTTCCCCCCTCTCTCTCTATCACACACTCTCTCGCCCCCCTCTCTCTATCTCTCTCTCTCTCTCCTCACTCTATCTCTTTTTTCTCTCCCCCTATCTCTCCCTCCCCCTATCTCTCTCTCCCCCTATCTCTCTCTCCCCCTATCTCTCTCTCCCCCTATCTCCCTCTCTCCCATCTCTCTCTTCCTCTCCCCCATCTCTCTCTCTCCCCCTCTCCCCCTATGTCTCTCCTATCTCTCTCTCTCCCCGATCTCCCTCTCTCTCTCTCCTATGTCTCTCTCTCCCCCTATCTCTCTCTCCCCCTATCTCTCTCTCCCCCTATCTCTCTCTCTCCCCTATCTCTCTCTCTCCCCCCTATCTCTCTCTCTCGCCCTATCTCTCTCTCTCCACTCTGTCTCTCTCTCTCTCCTCACTCTATCTCTCTCTCTCTCCTCACTCTAGCTCTCTCTCTCTCTCCTCACTCTAGCTCTCTCTCTCTCTCTCCTCACTCTCGCTCTCTCTCTCTCTCTCTCCTCACTCTAGCTCTCTCTCTCCTCACTCGAGCTCTCTCTCTCCTCACTCGAGCTCTCTCTCTCCTCACTCGAGCTCTCTCTCTCCTCACTCCAGCTCTCTCTCCTCACTCCAGCTCTCTCTCCTCACTCTATCTCTCTCTCTCTCCTCACTCTCTCTCTCTCTCTCTCCTCACTCTCTCTCTCTCTCCTCTCTCTCTCTCCTCACTCTCTCCTCACTCTCTCCTCACTCTCTCCTCACTCTCTCCTCACTCTATCTCTCTCTCTCTCCTCACTCTATCACACTCTCTCCTCAGTCTATCACACTCTCTCCTCACTCTATCTCTCTCTCTCCTCACTCTATCTCTCTCTCTCCTCACTCTATCTCTCTCTCTCCTCACTCTATCTCTCTCTCTCCTTACTCTAGCTCTCTCTCTCTCTCCTCACTCGAGATCTCTCTCTCTCTCCTCACTATCTCTCTCTCTCTCCTCACTATCTCTCTCTCTCTCCTCACTCTATCTCTCTCTCTCTCCTCACTCTAGCTCTCTCTCTCCTCACTCTCTCTCTCTCTCTCCTCACTCTCTCTCTCTCTCCTCACTCTCTCTCTCTCTCCTCACTCTATCTCTCTCTCCTCACTCTCTCTCTCTCTCTCTCTCCTCACTCTATCTCTCTCTCCTCACTCTATCTCTCTCTCCTCACTCTATCTCTCTCTCTCCTCACTCTGTCTCTCTCTCTCTCCTCACTCTATCTCTCTCTCTCTCCTCACTCTATCTCTCTCTCCTCACTCTATCTCTCTCTCTCCTCACTCTGTCTCTCTCTCTCTCCTCACTCCATCTCTCTATCTCTCTCTCTCTCCTCACTCTATCACACTCTCTCCTCACTCTATCTCTCTCTCCTCACTCTATCTCTCCTCACTCTATCACACTCTCTCCTCAGTCTATCACACTCTCTCCTCACTCTCTCTCTCTCTTCACTCTCTCTCTCTCTCTCTCCTCACTCTATCTCTCTCTCTCCTCACTCTATCTCTCTCTCTCCTTACTCTAGCTCTCTCTCTCTCTCCTCACTCGAGATCTCTCTCTCTCTCCTCACTATCTCTCTCTCTCTCCTCACTATCTCTCTCTCTCTCCTCACTCTATCTCTCTCTCTCTCCTCACTCTAGCTCTCTCTCTCCTCACTCTCTCTCTCTCTCTCCTCACTCTCTCTCTCTCTCCTCACTCTCTCTCTCTCTCCTCACTCTATCTCTCTCTCCTCACTCTCTCTCTCTCTCTCTCTCCTCACTCTATCTCTCTCTCCTCACTCTATCTCTCTCTCTCCTCACTCTGTCTCTCTCTCTCTCCTCACTCTATCTCTCTCTCTCTCCTCACTCTATCTCTCTCTCCTCACTCTATCTCTCTCTCTCCTCACTCTATCACACTCTCTCCTCACTCTATCTCTCTCTCCTCACTCTATCTCTCCTCACTCTATCACACTCTCTCCTCAGTCTATCACACTCTCTCCTCACTCTCTCTCTCTCTTCACTCTCTCTCTCTCTCTCTCCTCACTCTATCTCTCTTTCTCCTCACTCTAGCTCTCTTTCTCCTCACTCTCGCTCTCTCTCTCTCCTCACTAGAGATCTCTCTCTCTCCTCACTCGAGATCTCTCTCTCTCCTCACTCTAGCTCTCTCTCTCTCTCCTCACTCGAGATCTCTCTCTCTCTCCTCACTATCTCTCTCTCTCTCCTCACTATCTCTCTCTCTCCTCACTCTATCTCTCTCTCTCTCCTCACTCTAGCTCTCTCTCTCCTCACTCTCTCTCTCTCTCTCCTCACTCTCTCTCTCTCTCCTCACTCTCTCTCTCTCTCCTCACTCTATCTCTCTCTCCTCACTCTCTCTCTCTCTCTCCTCACTCTCTCTCTCTCTCCTCACTCTATCTCTCTCTCCTCACTCTATCTCTCTCTCTCCTCACTCTGTCTCTCTCTCTCTCCTCACTCTATCTCTCTCTCTCTCTCCTCCTCACTCTCTCTCTCTCTCCTCACTCTATCTCTCTCTCCTCACTCTCTCTCTCTCTCTCCTCACTCTCTCTCTCTCTCCTCACTCTATCTCTCTCTCCTCACTCTATCTCTCTCTCTCCTCACTCTGTCTCTCTCTCTCTCCTCACTCTATCTCTCTCTCTCTCTCCTCACTCTATCTCTCTCTCCTCACTCTGTCTCTCTCTCTCTCCTCACTCCATCTCTCTATCTCTCTCTCTCTCCTCACTCTATCACACTCTCTCCTCACTCTATCTCTCTCTCCTCACTCTATCTCTCCTCACTCTATCACACTCTCTCCTCAGTCTATCACACTCTCTCCTCACTCTCTCTCTCTCTTCACTCTCTCTCTCTCTCCTCACTCTATCTCTCTTTCTCCTCACTCTAGCTCTCTTTCTCCTCACTCTCGCTCTCTCTCTCCTCACTAGAGATCTCTCTCTCTCCTCACTCGAGATCTCTCTCTCTCCTCACTCGAGATCTCTCTCTCTCCTCACTATCTCTCTCTCTCTCCTCACTCTGTCTCTCTCTCTCTCCTCACTCTATCTCTCTCTCTCTCCTCACTCTATCTCTCTCTCCTCACTCTATCTCTCTCTCCTCACTCTATCTCTCTCTCTCCTCACTCCGTCTCTCTCTCTCTCCTCACTCCATCTCTCTATCTCTCTCTCTCTCCTCACTCTATCACACTCTCTCCTCACTCTATCTCTCTCTCCTCACTCTATCTCTCCTCACTCTATCACACTCTCTCCTCAGTCTATCACACTCTCTCCTCACTCTCTCTCTCTCTTCACTCTCTCTCTCTCTCTCTCCTCACTATCTCTATCTCTCTCTCCTCACTCTATCTCTCTCTCCTCACTCTATCTCTCTCTCTCCTCACTCTATCTCTCTCTCTCCTCACTCTATCTCTCTCTCCTCACTCTATCTCTCTCTCTCCTCACTCTATCTCTCTCTCTCTCCTCACTCTATCTCTCTCGCTCCTCACTCTATCTCTCTCTCTCTCCTCACTCTATCTCTCTCGCTCCTCACTCTATCTCTCTCTCCTCACTATCTCTCTCTCTCCTCACTCTATCTCTCTCTCCTCACTCTATCTCTCTCTCCTCACTCTATCTCTCTCTCTCTCCTCACTCTATCTCTCTCTCTCCTCACTCTATCTCTCTCTCTCCTCACTCTATCTCTCTCTCTCCTCACTCTATCTCTCTCTCTCCTCACTCTATCTCTCTCTCTCCTCACTCTATCTCTCTCTCTCCTCACTCTATCTCTCTCTCTCCTCACTCTATCTCTCTCTCTCCTCACTCTATCTCTCTCTCTCTCCTCACTCTATCTCTCTCTCTCTCCTCACTCTATCTCTCTCTCTCTCCTCACTCTCTCTCTCCTCACTCTCTCTCTCCTCACTCTCTCTCTCCTCACTCTCTCTCTCCTCACTCTATCTCTCCTCACTCTATCTCTCTATCTCTCCTCACTCTATCTCTCCTCACTCTATGTCTCCTCACTCTATCTCTCCTCACTCTATCTCTCCTCACTCTATCACACTCTCTCCTCACTCTATCACACTCTCTCCTCACTCTATCTCTCTCTCTCTCTCCTCACTCTCTCTCTCTCTCTCCTCACTCTATCACACTCTCTCTCCCCCTCACTCTCTCTTTCTCTTTTTCTCTCTCTCTCTATCACTCTATATCTTTTTTTTCTCTCTCTCTATTTCTATCACACTCTCTCCCCCTCTCTATCACACTCTATCTCTCTCCTCTCTCTCTATCTCTCTATCACACTATCTCTTTTTCTCTCTCTCTATCTCTCTATCACTCTCTCCCCCTCTCTCTCTTTCTCTTTTTCTCTCTCCCCCCTCTCTCTCTTTCTCTTTTTCTCTCTCCCCCCTCTCTCTCTATCACACACTCTCTCTCCCCCCTCTCTCTCTCCCCTTTCTCTCTCTCTCCTCACTCTATCTCTCTCTCCTCACTCTATCTCTCTCTCCTCACTCTATCTCTCTCTCCTCACTCGAGCTCTCTCTCCTCACTCTATCACACTCTCTCCTCACTCTATCACACTCTCTCCTCACTCTATCACACTCTCTCCTCACTCTATCACACTCTCTCCTCAGTCTATCACACTCTCTCCTCAGTCTATCTCTCTCCTCACTCTATCTCTCTCTCCTCACTCTATCTCTCTCTCCTCACTCTATCTCTCTCTCCTCACTCTATCTCTCTCTCTCCTCACTCTATCTCTCTCTCTCCTCACTCTATCTCTCTCTCTCCTCACTCTATCTCTCTCTCTCCTCACTCTAGCTCTCTCTCTCTCCTCACTCTAGCTCTCTCTCTCTCTCCTCACTCTAGCTCTCTCTCTCTCTCCTCACTCTATCACACTCTCTCTCTCCCCCTCACTCTCTCTCTTTCTCTTTTTCTCTCTCTCTATCACACTATCTCCTTTTCTCTCTCTCACTCTCTCTCCTCACTCTATCTCTTTTTCTCTCTCACTCTCTATCACTCTCTCTCTCTCCTCACACTCTCTCTCTCCTCACTCCATCTCTCTATCACTCTCCCTCTCTCTCTCTCCTCACTCTCTCTCTCCCCCTCACTCTCTCTTTCTCTTTTTCTCTCTCTCTCTATCACTCTATATCTTTTTTTTCTCTCTCTCTATTTCTATCACACTCTCTCCCCCTCTCTATCACACTCTATCTCTCTCCTCTCTCTCTATCTCTCTATCACACTATCTCTTTTTCTCTCTCTCTATCTCTCTATCACTCTCTCCCCCTCTCTCTCTTTCTCTTTTTCTCTCTCCCCCCCTCTCTC
This sequence comes from Heptranchias perlo, assembly GCF_035084215.1. Lineage (NCBI taxonomy): Eukaryota > Metazoa > Chordata > Chondrichthyes > Hexanchiformes > Hexanchidae > Heptranchias > Heptranchias perlo. The sequence continues at coordinate 1,415 of NW_027138229.1, read as the reverse complement.
TCTTTCTCTTTTTCTCTCTCCCCCCCTCTCTCTCTATCACACACTCTCTCTCCCCCCCTCTCTCTCTCCCCTTTCTCTCTCTCTCCTCACTCTATCTCTCTCTCCTCACTCTATCTCTCTCTCCTCACTCTATCTCTCTCTCCTCACTCGAGCTCTCTCTCCTCACTCTATCACACTCTCTCCTCACTCTATCACACTCTCTCCTCACTCTATCACACTCTCTCCTCAGTCTATCACACTCTCTCCTCAGTCTATCTCTCTCTCCTCACTCTATCTCTCTCTCCTCACTCTATCTCTCTCTCTCCTCACTCTATCTCTCTCTCTCCTCACTCTATCTCTCTCTCTCCTCACTCTATCTCTCTCTCTCCTCACTCTATCTCTCTCTCTCCTCACTCTAGCTCTCTCTCTCTCCTCACTCTAGCTCTCTCTCTCTCTCCTCACTCTATCACACTCTCTCTCTCCCCCTCACTCTCTCTCTTTCTCTTTTTCTCTCTCTCTATCACACTATCTCCTTTTCTCTCTCTCACTCTCTCTCCTCACTCTATCTCTTTTTCTCTCTCACTCTCTATCACTCTCTCTCTCTCCTCACACTCTCTCTCTCCTCACTCCATCTCTCTATCACTCTCCCTCTCTCTCTCTCCTCACTCTCTCTCTCCCCCTCTCTCTCTCTTTCTCTTTTTCTCTATCTCTCCTCACTCTCTCTCTTTTTCTCTCTCCTCACTCTCTCTCTCTCTTTTTCTCTCTCCTCACTCTCTCTCTCTCTTTTTCTCTCTCTCTCCGATCGGCTGAAGATGGCGGAAAGAGCCGAAGGTGACGTCAGCCGGTGGCGAAGGGAAGCAAAGCAACAAGAAGGAAGAGCAATGGCGACACTGGAGCGCAAAGTGCCCAGTCCCGAGGCGTTCCTGGGCAAGCCCTGGTCCTGCTGGATCGATGCTGCTAAAGTACAATGCTCGGACAGTAAGCGGCCCTCCTTATTTCTCACGCGATTCCTTTCTGATGTCTGAATGCTGCCTGGTTTGGCTGTGAGTGGCCCCTGGTGTCCTCCATGCTTCCCCTCTCTGTGATACCCAGTGATACAGATAGATACACAGAGAGAGGCAAAGGCACACAGACAGGCTGGAGTAACAGAGCTCGGCCGGGGCCCAGGCTTTGCAGCTCTCCCCCTGGCTTTGTGTGTGAGTCTGACATTCCCTGGTAGATTTTCCAGGGCCTCTTTTCATTGTGAGGAGGTTAAGACAGTGGCTGTATGTTTTTGCAAAATGATGAAAGAAGTGTTACCCCCCATGTGGCCCAGGTGGAGAGATAAACACTGGTAATAAAATTGCTTCTTTGGCTAACGATGTGTCACTGATTGAACATCATTATCATGTTGGTTTTATTTCTCCTTTTTATTTCTTCCTTTTATTTTTCATTTA